>NC_143505.1:26719166-27022196 GCF_051622355.1 Phaseolus vulgaris | reverse complement strand
TAAAATTGTGTTTTGATACGTTTAATACTTCTTTCGTTTACAATCTAAGGTTTTATAACCTAGGAAACTATAAGAAAGTGAATGTTCTGTATAATAATAGTTTATTAAAAGTATCTTAACTATTGAAAACAAGCGTATTACTTAACTAAATGTTTTCGCTATTAATTGATTGAAAACACTTATGATATCTTTGAAAACCAATTCCATGTGTTCAAATTGTGTTTTGATATGTTCAATATTTCTTTTACAATCTTAGTCTATTAATTGATTGAAACACTTATGAGTATCGTTGAAAAACAATCTCATGTGTTAGAATTGTGTTTTCGTATGTTCTAAGGTCTATTAATTGATTCAAACACCTAGGATACATACACCCTTGAAAAAAACCATTTCATGTGTTCAAATTGTATTTTGATATGTTTAATACTTCTTTTACAACCTAAGGTCTATTCATTGATTGAAACACTTATGATATCTTTGAAAAACAATTTCACGTGTTAAAATTGTGTTTTGATACGTTTAATACTTCTTTCGTTTACAATCTAAGGTTTTATAACCTAGGAAACTATAAGAAAGTGAATGTTCTGTATAATAATAGTTTATTAAAAGTATCTTAACTATTGAAAACAAGCGTATTACTTAACTAAATGTTTTCGCTATTAATTGATTGAAAACACTTATGATATCTTTGAAAACCAATTCCATGTGTTCAAATTGTGTTTTGATATGTTCAATATTTCTTTTACAATCTTAGTCTATTAATTGATTGAAACACTTATGAGTATCGTTGAAAAACAATCTCATGTGTTAGAATTGTGTTTTCGTATGTTCTAAGGTCTATTAATTGATTCAAACACCTAGGATACATACACCCTTGAAAAAAACCATTTCATGTGTTCAAATTGTATTTTGATATGTTTAATACTTCTTTTACAACCTAAGGTCTATTCATTGATTGAAACACTTATGATATCTTTGAAAAACAATTTCACGTGTTAAAATTGTGTTTTGATACGTTTAATACTTCTTTCGTTTACAATCTAAGGTTTTATAACCTAGGAAACTATAAGAAAGTGAATGTTCTGTATAATAATAGTTTATTAAAAGTATCTTAACTATTGAAAACAAGCGTATTACTTAACTAAATGTTTTCGCTATTAATTGATTGAAAACACTTATGATATCTTTGAAAACCAATTCCATGTGTTCAAATTGTGTTTTGATATGTTCAATATTTCTTTTACAATCTTAGTCTATTAATTGATTGAAACACTTATGAGTATCGTTGAAAAACAATCTCATGTGTTAGAATTGTGTTTTCGTATGTTCTAAGGTCTATTAATTGATTCAAACACCTAGGATACATACACCCTTGAAAAAAACCATTTCATGTGTTCAAATTGTATTTTGATATGTTTAATACTTCTTTTACAACCTAAGGTCTATTCATTGATTGAAACACTTATGATATCTTTGAAAAACAATTTCACGTGTTAAAATTGTGTTTTGATACGTTTAATACTTCTTTCGTTTACAATCTAAGGTTTTATAACCTAGGAAACTATAAGAAAGTGAATGTTCTGTATAATAATAGTTTATTAAAAGTATCTTAACTATTGAAAACAAGCGTATTACTTAACTAAATGTTTTCGCTATTAATTGATTGAAAACACTTATGATATCTTTGAAAACCAATTCCATGTGTTCAAATTGTGTTTTGATATGTTCAATATTTCTTTTACAATCTTAGTCTATTAATTGATTGAAACACTTATGAGTATCGTTGAAAAACAATCTCATGTGTTAGAATTGTGTTTTCGTATGTTCTAAGGTCTATTAATTGATTCAAACACCTAGGATACATACACCCTTGAAAAAAACCATTTCATGTGTTCAAATTGTATTTTGATATGTTTAATACTTCTTTTACAACCTAAGGTCTATTCATTGATTGAAACACTTATGATATCTTTGAAAAACAATTTCACGTGTTAAAATTGTGTTTTGATACGTTTAATACTTCTTTCGTTTACAATCTAAGGTTTTATAACCTAGGAAACTATAAGAAAGTGAATGTTCTGTATAATAATAGTTTATTAAAAGTATCTTAACTATTGAAAACAAGCGTATTACTTAACTAAATGTTTTCGCTATTAATTGATTGAAAACACTTATGATATCTTTGAAAACCAATTCCATGTGTTCAAATTGTGTTTTGATATGTTCAATATTTCTTTTACAATCTTAGTCTATTAATTGATTGAAACACTTATGAGTATCGTTGAAAAACAATCTCATGTGTTAGAATTGTGTTTTCGTATGTTCTAAGGTCTATTAATTGATTCAAACACCTAGGATACATACACCCTTGAAAAAAACCATTTCATGTGTTCAAATTGTATTTTGATATGTTTAATACTTCTTTTACAACCTAAGGTCTATTCATTGATTGAAACACTTATGATATCTTTGAAAAACAATTTCACGTGTTAAAATTGTGTTTTGATACGTTTAATACTTCTTTCGTTTACAATCTAAGGTTTTATAACCTAGGAAACTATAAGAAAGTGAATGTTCTGTATAATAATAGTTTATTAAAAGTATCTTAACTATTGAAAACAAGCGTATTACTTAACTAAATGTTTTCGCTATTAATTGATTGAAAACACTTATGATATCTTTGAAAACCAATTCCATGTGTTCAAATTGTGTTTTGATATGTTCAATATTTCTTTTACAATCTTAGTCTATTAATTGATTGAAACACTTATGAGTATCGTTGAAAAACAATCTCATGTGTTAGAATTGTGTTTTCGTATGTTCTAAGGTCTATTAATTGATTCAAACACCTAGGATACATACACCCTTGAAAAAAACCATTTCATGTGTTCAAATTGTATTTTGATATGTTTAATACTTCTTTTACAACCTAAGGTCTATTCATTGATTGAAACACTTATGATATCTTTGAAAAACAATTTCACGTGTTAAAATTGTGTTTTGATACGTTTAATACTTCTTTCGTTTACAATCTAAGGTTTTATAACCTAGGAAACTATAAGAAAGTGAATGTTCTGTATAATAATAGTTTATTAAAAGTATCTTAACTATTGAAAACAAGCGTATTACTTAACTAAATGTTTTCGCTATTAATTGATTGAAAACACTTATGATATCTTTGAAAACCAATTCCATGTGTTCAAATTGTGTTTTGATATGTTCAATATTTCTTTTACAATCTTAGTCTATTAATTGATTGAAACACTTATGAGTATCGTTGAAAAACAATCTCATGTGTTAGAATTGTGTTTTCGTATGTTCTAAGGTCTATTAATTGATTCAAACACCTAGGATACATACACCCTTGAAAAAAACCATTTCATGTGTTCAAATTGTATTTTGATATGTTTAATACTTCTTTTACAACCTAAGGTCTATTCATTGATTGAAACACTTATGATATCTTTGAAAAACAATTTCACGTGTTAAAATTGTGTTTTGATACGTTTAATACTTCTTTCGTTTACAATCTAAGGTTTTATAACCTAGGAAACTATAAGAAAGTGAATGTTCTGTATAATAATAGTTTATTAAAAGTATCTTAACTATTGAAAACAAGCGTATTACTTAACTAAATGTTTTCGCTATTAATTGATTGAAAACACTTATGATATCTTTGAAAACCAATTCCATGTGTTCAAATTGTGTTTTGATATGTTCAATATTTCTTTTACAATCTTAGTCTATTAATTGATTGAAACACTTATGAGTATCGTTGAAAAACAATCTCATGTGTTAGAATTGTGTTTTCGTATGTTCTAAGGTCTATTAATTGATTCAAACACCTAGGATACATACACCCTTGAAAAAAACCATTTCATGTGTTCAAATTGTATTTTGATATGTTTAATACTTCTTTTACAACCTAAGGTCTATTCATTGATTGAAACACTTATGATATCTTTGAAAAACAATTTCACGTGTTAAAATTGTGTTTTGATACGTTTAATACTTCTTTCGTTTACAATCTAAGGTTTTATAACCTAGGAAACTATAAGAAAGTGAATGTTCTGTATAATAATAGTTTATTAAAAGTATCTTAACTATTGAAAACAAGCGTATTACTTAACTAAATGTTTTCGCTATTAATTGATTGAAAACACTTATGATATCTTTGAAAACCAATTCCATGTGTTCAAATTGTGTTTTGATATGTTCAATATTTCTTTTACAATCTTAGTCTATTAATTGATTGAAACACTTATGAGTATCGTTGAAAAACAATCTCATGTGTTAGAATTGTGTTTTCGTATGTTCTAAGGTCTATTAATTGATTCAAACACCTAGGATACATACACCCTTGAAAAAAACCATTTCATGTGTTCAAATTGTATTTTGATATGTTTAATACTTCTTTTACAACCTAAGGTCTATTCATTGATTGAAACACTTATGATATCTTTGAAAAACAATTTCACGTGTTAAAATTGTGTTTTGATACGTTTAATACTTCTTTCGTTTACAATCTAAGGTTTTATAACCTAGGAAACTATAAGAAAGTGAATGTTCTGTATAATAATAGTTTATTAAAAGTATCTTAACTATTGAAAACAAGCGTATTACTTAACTAAATGTTTTCGCTATTAATTGATTGAAAACACTTATGATATCTTTGAAAACCAATTCCATGTGTTCAAATTGTGTTTTGATATGTTCAATATTTCTTTTACAATCTTAGTCTATTAATTGATTGAAACACTTATGAGTATCGTTGAAAAACAATCTCATGTGTTAGAATTGTGTTTTCGTATGTTCTAAGGTCTATTAATTGATTCAAACACCTAGGATACATACACCCTTGAAAAAAACCATTTCATGTGTTCAAATTGTATTTTGATATGTTTAATACTTCTTTTACAACCTAAGGTCTATTCATTGATTGAAACACTTATGATATCTTTGAAAAACAATTTCACGTGTTAAAATTGTGTTTTGATACGTTTAATACTTCTTTCGTTTACAATCTAAGGTTTTATAACCTAGGAAACTATAAGAAAGTGAATGTTCTGTATAATAATAGTTTATTAAAAGTATCTTAACTATTGAAAACAAGCGTATTACTTAACTAAATGTTTTCGCTATTAATTGATTGAAAACACTTATGATATCTTTGAAAACCAATTCCATGTGTTCAAATTGTGTTTTGATATGTTCAATATTTCTTTTACAATCTTAGTCTATTAATTGATTGAAACACTTATGAGTATCGTTGAAAAACAATCTCATGTGTTAGAATTGTGTTTTCGTATGTTCTAAGGTCTATTAATTGATTCAAACACCTAGGATACATACACCCTTGAAAAAAACCATTTCATGTGTTCAAATTGTATTTTGATATGTTTAATACTTCTTTTACAACCTAAGGTCTATTCATTGATTGAAACACTTATGATATCTTTGAAAAACAATTTCACGTGTTAAAATTGTGTTTTGATACGTTTAATACTTCTTTCGTTTACAATCTAAGGTTTTATAACCTAGGAAACTATAAGAAAGTGAATGTTCTGTATAATAATAGTTTATTAAAAGTATCTTAACTATTGAAAACAAGCGTATTACTTAACTAAATGTTTTCGCTATTAATTGATTGAAAACACTTATGATATCTTTGAAAACCAATTCCATGTGTTCAAATTGTGTTTTGATATGTTCAATATTTCTTTTACAATCTTAGTCTATTAATTGATTGAAACACTTATGAGTATCGTTGAAAAACAATCTCATGTGTTAGAATTGTGTTTTCGTATGTTCTAAGGTCTATTAATTGATTCAAACACCTAGGATACATACACCCTTGAAAAAAACCATTTCATGTGTTCAAATTGTATTTTGATATGTTTAATACTTCTTTTACAACCTAAGGTCTATTCATTGATTGAAACACTTATGATATCTTTGAAAAACAATTTCACGTGTTAAAATTGTGTTTTGATACGTTTAATACTTCTTTCGTTTACAATCTAAGGTTTTATAACCTAGGAAACTATAAGAAAGTGAATGTTCTGTATAATAATAGTTTATTAAAAGTATCTTAACTATTGAAAACAAGCGTATTACTTAACTAAATGTTTTCGCTATTAATTGATTGAAAACACTTATGATATCTTTGAAAACCAATTCCATGTGTTCAAATTGTGTTTTGATATGTTCAATATTTCTTTTACAATCTTAGTCTATTAATTGATTGAAACACTTATGAGTATCGTTGAAAAACAATCTCATGTGTTAGAATTGTGTTTTCGTATGTTCTAAGGTCTATTAATTGATTCAAACACCTAGGATACATACACCCTTGAAAAAAACCATTTCATGTGTTCAAATTGTATTTTGATATGTTTAATACTTCTTTTACAACCTAAGGTCTATTCATTGATTGAAACACTTATGATATCTTTGAAAAACAATTTCACGTGTTAAAATTGTGTTTTGATACGTTTAATACTTCTTTCGTTTACAATCTAAGGTTTTATAACCTAGGAAACTATAAGAAAGTGAATGTTCTGTATAATAATAGTTTATTAAAAGTATCTTAACTATTGAAAACAAGCGTATTACTTAACTAAATGTTTTCGCTATTAATTGATTGAAAACACTTATGATATCTTTGAAAACCAATTCCATGTGTTCAAATTGTGTTTTGATATGTTCAATATTTCTTTTACAATCTTAGTCTATTAATTGATTGAAACACTTATGAGTATCGTTGAAAAACAATCTCATGTGTTAGAATTGTGTTTTCGTATGTTCTAAGGTCTATTAATTGATTCAAACACCTAGGATACATACACCCTTGAAAAAAACCATTTCATGTGTTCAAATTGTATTTTGATATGTTTAATACTTCTTTTACAACCTAAGGTCTATTCATTGATTGAAACACTTATGATATCTTTGAAAAACAATTTCACGTGTTAAAATTGTGTTTTGATACGTTTAATACTTCTTTCGTTTACAATCTAAGGTTTTATAACCTAGGAAACTATAAGAAAGTGAATGTTCTGTATAATAATAGTTTATTAAAAGTATCTTAACTATTGAAAACAAGCGTATTACTTAACTAAATGTTTTCGCTATTAATTGATTGAAAACACTTATGATATCTTTGAAAACCAATTCCATGTGTTCAAATTGTGTTTTGATATGTTCAATATTTCTTTTACAATCTTAGTCTATTAATTGATTGAAACACTTATGAGTATCGTTGAAAAACAATCTCATGTGTTAGAATTGTGTTTTCGTATGTTCTAAGGTCTATTAATTGATTCAAACACCTAGGATACATACACCCTTGAAAAAAACCATTTCATGTGTTCAAATTGTATTTTGATATGTTTAATACTTCTTTTACAACCTAAGGTCTATTCATTGATTGAAACACTTATGATATCTTTGAAAAACAATTTCACGTGTTAAAATTGTGTTTTGATACGTTTAATACTTCTTTCGTTTACAATCTAAGGTTTTATAACCTAGGAAACTATAAGAAAGTGAATGTTCTGTATAATAATAGTTTATTAAAAGTATCTTAACTATTGAAAACAAGCGTATTACTTAACTAAATGTTTTCGCTATTAATTGATTGAAAACACTTATGATATCTTTGAAAACCAATTCCATGTGTTCAAATTGTGTTTTGATATGTTCAATATTTCTTTTACAATCTTAGTCTATTAATTGATTGAAACACTTATGAGTATCGTTGAAAAACAATCTCATGTGTTAGAATTGTGTTTTCGTATGTTCTAAGGTCTATTAATTGATTCAAACACCTAGGATACATACACCCTTGAAAAAAACCATTTCATGTGTTCAAATTGTATTTTGATATGTTTAATACTTCTTTTACAACCTAAGGTCTATTCATTGATTGAAACACTTATGATATCTTTGAAAAACAATTTCACGTGTTAAAATTGTGTTTTGATACGTTTAATACTTCTTTCGTTTACAATCTAAGGTTTTATAACCTAGGAAACTATAAGAAAGTGAATGTTCTGTATAATAATAGTTTATTAAAAGTATCTTAACTATTGAAAACAAGCGTATTACTTAACTAAATGTTTTCGCTATTAATTGATTGAAAACACTTATGATATCTTTGAAAACCAATTCCATGTGTTCAAATTGTGTTTTGATATGTTCAATATTTCTTTTACAATCTTAGTCTATTAATTGATTGAAACACTTATGAGTATCGTTGAAAAACAATCTCATGTGTTAGAATTGTGTTTTCGTATGTTCTAAGGTCTATTAATTGATTCAAACACCTAGGATACATACACCCTTGAAAAAAACCATTTCATGTGTTCAAATTGTATTTTGATATGTTTAATACTTCTTTTACAACCTAAGGTCTATTCATTGATTGAAACACTTATGATATCTTTGAAAAACAATTTCACGTGTTAAAATTGTGTTTTGATACGTTTAATACTTCTTTCGTTTACAATCTAAGGTTTTATAACCTAGGAAACTATAAGAAAGTGAATGTTCTGTATAATAATAGTTTATTAAAAGTATCTTAACTATTGAAAACAAGCGTATTACTTAACTAAATGTTTTCGCTATTAATTGATTGAAAACACTTATGATATCTTTGAAAACCAATTCCATGTGTTCAAATTGTGTTTTGATATGTTCAATATTTCTTTTACAATCTTAGTCTATTAATTGATTGAAACACTTATGAGTATCGTTGAAAAACAATCTCATGTGTTAGAATTGTGTTTTCGTATGTTCTAAGGTCTATTAATTGATTCAAACACCTAGGATACATACACCCTTGAAAAAAACCATTTCATGTGTTCAAATTGTATTTTGATATGTTTAATACTTCTTTTACAACCTAAGGTCTATTCATTGATTGAAACACTTATGATATCTTTGAAAAACAATTTCACGTGTTAAAATTGTGTTTTGATACGTTTAATACTTCTTTCGTTTACAATCTAAGGTTTTATAACCTAGGAAACTATAAGAAAGTGAATGTTCTGTATAATAATAGTTTATTAAAAGTATCTTAACTATTGAAAACAAGCGTATTACTTAACTAAATGTTTTCGCTATTAATTGATTGAAAACACTTATGATATCTTTGAAAACCAATTCCATGTGTTCAAATTGTGTTTTGATATGTTCAATATTTCTTTTACAATCTTAGTCTATTAATTGATTGAAACACTTATGAGTATCGTTGAAAAACAATCTCATGTGTTAGAATTGTGTTTTCGTATGTTCTAAGGTCTATTAATTGATTCAAACACCTAGGATACATACACCCTTGAAAAAAACCATTTCATGTGTTCAAATTGTATTTTGATATGTTTAATACTTCTTTTACAACCTAAGGTCTATTCATTGATTGAAACACTTATGATATCTTTGAAAAACAATTTCACGTGTTAAAATTGTGTTTTGATACGTTTAATACTTCTTTCGTTTACAATCTAAGGTTTTATAACCTAGGAAACTATAAGAAAGTGAATGTTCTGTATAATAATAGTTTATTAAAAGTATCTTAACTATTGAAAACAAGCGTATTACTTAACTAAATGTTTTCGCTATTAATTGATTGAAAACACTTATGATATCTTTGAAAACCAATTCCATGTGTTCAAATTGTGTTTTGATATGTTCAATATTTCTTTTACAATCTTAGTCTATTAATTGATTGAAACACTTATGAGTATCGTTGAAAAACAATCTCATGTGTTAGAATTGTGTTTTCGTATGTTCTAAGGTCTATTAATTGATTCAAACACCTAGGATACATACACCCTTGAAAAAAACCATTTCATGTGTTCAAATTGTATTTTGATATGTTTAATACTTCTTTTACAGCCTAAGGTCTATTCATTGATTGAAACACTTATGATATCTTTGAAAAACAATTTCACGTGTTAAAATTGTGTTTTGATACGTTTAATACTTCTTTCGTTTACAATCTAAGGTTTTATAACCTAGGAAACTATAAGAAAGTGAATGTTCTGTATAATAATAGTTTATTAAAAGTATCTTAACTATTGAAAACAAGCGTATTACTTAACTAAATGTTTTCGCTATTAATTGATTGAAAACACTTATGATATCTTTGAAAACCAATTCCATGTGTTCAAATTGTGTTTTGATATGTTCAATATTTCTTTTACAATCTTAGTCTATTAATTGATTGAAACACTTATGAGTATCGTTGAAAAACAATCTCATGTGTTAGAATTGTGTTTTCGTATGTTCTAAGGTCTATTAATTGATTCAAACACCTAGGATACATACACCCTTGAAAAAAACCATTTCATGTGTTCAAATTGTATTTTGATATGTTTAATACTTCTTTTACAACCTAAGGTCTATTCATTGATTGAAACACTTATGATATCTTTGAAAAACAATTTCACGTGTTAAAATTGTGTTTTGATACGTTTAATACTTCTTTCGTTTACAATCTAAGGTTTTATAACCTAGGAAACTATAAGAAAGTGAATGTTCTGTATAATAATAGTTTATTAAAAGTATCTTAACTATTGAAAACAAGCGTATTACTTAACTAAATGTTTTCGCTATTAATTGATTGAAAACACTTATGATATCTTTGAAAACCAATTCCATGTGTTCAAATTGTGTTTTGATATGTTCAATATTTCTTTTACAATCTTAGTCTATTAATTGATTGAAACACTTATGAGTATCGTTGAAAAACAATCTCATGTGTTAGAATTGTGTTTTCGTATGTTCTAAGGTCTATTAATTGATTCAAACACCTAGGATACATACACCCTTGAAAAAAACCATTTCATGTGTTCAAATTGTATTTTGATATGTTTAATACTTCTTTTACAGCCTAAGGTCTATTCATTGATTGAAACACTTATGATATCTTTGAAAAACAATTTCACGTGTTAAAATTGTGTTTTGATACGTTTAATACTTCTTTCGTTTACAATCTAAGGTTTTATAACCTAGGAAACTATAAGAAAGTGAATGTTCTGTATAATAATAGTTTATTAAAAGTATCTTAACTATTGAAAACAAGCGTATTACTTAACTAAATGTTTTCGCTATTAATTGATTGAAAACACTTATGATATCTTTGAAAACCAATTCCATGTGTTCAAATTGTGTTTTGATATGTTCAATATTTCTTTTACAATCTTAGTCTATTAATTGATTGAAACACTTATGAGTATCGTTGAAAAACAATCTCATGTGTTAGAATTGTGTTTTCGTATGTTCTAAGGTCTATTAATTGATTCAAACACCTAGGATACATACACCCTTGAAAAAAACCATTTCATGTGTTCAAATTGTATTTTGATATGTTTAATACTTCTTTTACAACCTAAGGTCTATTCATTGATTGAAACACTTATGATATCTTTGAAAAACAATTTCACGTGTTAAAATTGTGTTTTGATACGTTTAATACTTCTTTCGTTTACAATCTAAGGTTTTATAACCTAGGAAACTATAAGAAAGTGAATGTTCTGTATAATAATAGTTTATTAAAAGTATCTTAACTATTGAAAACAAGCGTATTACTTAACTAAATGTTTTCGCTATTAATTGATTGAAAACACTTATGATATCTTTGAAAACCAATTCCATGTGTTCAAATTGTGTTTTGATATGTTCAATATTTCTTTTACAATCTTAGTCTATTAATTGATTGAAACACTTATGAGTATCGTTGAAAAACAATCTCATGTGTTAGAATTGTGTTTTCGTATGTTCTAAGGTCTATTAATTGATTCAAACACCTAGGATACATACACCCTTGAAAAAAACCATTTCATGTGTTCAAATTGTATTTTGATATGTTTAATACTTCTTTTACAACCTAAGGTCTATTCATTGATTGAAACACTTATGATATCTTTGAAAAACAATTTCACGTGTTAAAATTGTGTTTTGATACGTTTAATACTTCTTTCGTTTACAATCTAAGGTTTTATAACCTAGGAAACTATAAGAAAGTGAATGTTCTGTATAATAATAGTTTATTAAAAGTATCTTAACTATTGAAAACAAGCGTATTACTTAACTAAATGTTTTCGCTATTAATTGATTGAAAACACTTATGATATCTTTGAAAACCAATTCCATGTGTTCAAATTGTGTTTTGATATGTTCAATATTTCTTTTACAATCTTAGTCTATTAATTGATTGAAACACTTATGAGTATCGTTGAAAAACAATCTCATGTGTTAGAATTGTGTTTTCGTATGTTCTAAGGTCTATTAATTGATTCAAACACCTAGGATACATACACCCTTGAAAAAAACCATTTCATGTGTTCAAATTGTATTTTGATATGTTTAATACTTCTTTTACAACCTAAGGTCTATTCATTGATTGAAACACTTATGATATCTTTGAAAAACAATTTCACGTGTTAAAATTGTGTTTTGATACGTTTAATACTTCTTTCGTTTACAATCTAAGGTTTTATAACCTAGGAAACTATAAGAAAGTGAATGTTCTGTATAATAATAGTTTATTAAAAGTATCTTAACTATTGAAAACAAGCGTATTACTTAACTAAATGTTTTCGCTATTAATTGATTGAAAACACTTATGATATCTTTGAAAACCAATTCCATGTGTTCAAATTGTGTTTTGATATGTTCAATATTTCTTTTACAATCTTAGTCTATTAATTGATTGAAACACTTATGAGTATCGTTGAAAAACAATCTCATGTGTTAGAATTGTGTTTTCGTATGTTCTAAGGTCTATTAATTGATTCAAACACCTAGGATACATACACCCTTGAAAAAAACCATTTCATGTGTTCAAATTGTATTTTGATATGTTTAATACTTCTTTTACAGCCTAAGGTCTATTCATTGATTGAAACACTTATGATATCTTTGAAAAACAATTTCACGTGTTAAAATTGTGTTTTGATACGTTTAATACTTCTTTCGTTTACAATCTAAGGTTTTATAACCTAGGAAACTATAAGAAAGTGAATGTTCTGTATAATAATAGTTTATTAAAAGTATCTTAACTATTGAAAACAAGCGTATTACTTAACTAAATGTTTTCGCTATTAATTGATTGAAAACACTTATGATATCTTTGAAAACCAATTCCATGTGTTCAAATTGTGTTTTGATATGTTCAATATTTCTTTTACAATCTTAGTCTATTAATTGATTGAAACACTTATGAGTATCGTTGAAAAACAATCTCATGTGTTAGAATTGTGTTTTCGTATGTTCTAAGGTCTATTAATTGATTCAAACACCTAGGATACATACACCCTTGAAAAAAACCATTTCATGTGTTCAAATTGTATTTTGATATGTTTAATACTTCTTTTACAGCCTAAGGTCTATTCATTGATTGAAACACTTATGATATCTTTGAAAAACAATTTCACGTGTTAAAATTGTGTTTTGATACGTTTAATACTTCTTTCGTTTACAATCTAAGGTTTTATAACCTAGGAAACTATAAGAAAGTGAATGTTCTGTATAATAATAGTTTATTAAAAGTATCTTAACTATTGAAAACAAGCGTATTACTTAACTAAATGTTTTCGCTATTAATTGATTGAAAACACTTATGATATCTTTGAAAACCAATTCCATGTGTTCAAATTGTGTTTTGATATGTTCAATATTTCTTTTACAATCTTAGTCTATTAATTGATTGAAACACTTATGAGTATCGTTGAAAAACAATCTCATGTGTTAGAATTGTGTTTTCGTATGTTCTAAGGTCTATTAATTGATTCAAACACCTAGGATACATACACCCTTGAAAAAAACCATTTCATGTGTTCAAATTGTATTTTGATATGTTTAATACTTCTTTTACAGCCTAAGGTCTATTCATTGATTGAAACACTTATGATATCTTTGAAAAACAATTTCACGTGTTAAAATTGTGTTTTGATACGTTTAATACTTCTTTCGTTTACAATCTAAGGTTTTATAACCTAGGAAACTATAAGAAAGTGAATGTTCTGTATAATAATAGTTTATTAAAAGTATCTTAACTATTGAAAACAAGCGTATTACTTAACTAAATGTTTTCGCTATTAATTGATTGAAAACACTTATGATATCTTTGAAAACCAATTCCATGTGTTCAAATTGTGTTTTGATATGTTCAATATTTCTTTTACAATCTTAGTCTATTAATTGATTGAAACACTTATGAGTATCGTTGAAAAACAATCTCATGTGTTAGAATTGTGTTTTCGTATGTTCTAAGGTCTATTAATTGATTCAAACACCTAGGATACATACACCCTTGAAAAAAACCATTTCATGTGTTCAAATTGTATTTTGATATGTTTAATACTTCTTTTACAGCCTAAGGTCTATTCATTGATTGAAACACTTATGATATCTTTGAAAAACAATTTCACGTGTTAAAATTGTGTTTTGATACGTTTAATACTTCTTTCGTTTACAATCTAAGGTTTTATAACCTAGGAAACTATAAGAAAGTGAATGTTCTGTATAATAATAGTTTATTAAAAGTATCTTAACTATTGAAAACAAGCGTATTACTTAACTAAATGTTTTCGCTATTAATTGATTGAAAACACTTATGATATCTTTGAAAACCAATTCCATGTGTTCAAATTGTGTTTTGATATGTTCAATATTTCTTTTACAATCTTAGTCTATTAATTGATTGAAACACTTATGAGTATCGTTGAAAAACAATCTCATGTGTTAGAATTGTGTTTTCGTATGTTCTAAGGTCTATTAATTGATTCAAACACCTAGGATACATACACCCTTGAAAAAAACCATTTCATGTGTTCAAATTGTATTTTGATATGTTTAATACTTCTTTTACAGCCTAAGGTCTATTCATTGATTGAAACACTTATGATATCTTTGAAAAACAATTTCACGTGTTAAAATTGTGTTTTGATACGTTTAATACTTCTTTCGTTTACAATCTAAGGTTTTATAACCTAGGAAACTATAAGAAAGTGAATGTTCTGTATAATAATAGTTTATTAAAAGTATCTTAACTATTGAAAACAAGCGTATTACTTAACTAAATGTTTTCGCTATTAATTGATTGAAAACACTTATGATATCTTTGAAAACCAATTCCATGTGTTCAAATTGTGTTTTGATATGTTCAATATTTCTTTTACAATCTTAGTCTATTAATTGATTGAAACACTTATGAGTATCGTTGAAAAACAATCTCATGTGTTAGAATTGTGTTTTCGTATGTTCTAAGGTCTATTAATTGATTCAAACACCTAGGATACATACACCCTTGAAAAAACCATTTCATGTGTTCAAATTGTATTTTGATATGTTTAATACTTCTTTTACAGCCTAAGGTCTATTCATTGATTGAAACACTTATGATATCTTTGAAAAACAATTTCACGTGTTAAAATTGTGTTTTGATACGTTTAATACTTCTTTCGTTTACAATCTAAGGTTTTATAACCTAGGAAACTATAAGAAAGTGAATGTTCTGTATAATAATAGTTTATTAAAAGTATCTTAACTATTGAAAACAAGCGTATTACTTAACTAAATGTTTTCGCTATTAATTGATTGAAAACACTTATGATATCTTTGAAAACCAATTCCATGTGTTCAAATTGTGTTTTGATATGTTCAATATTTCTTTTACAATCTTAGTCTATTAATTGATTGAAACACTTATGAGTATCGTTGAAAAACAATCTCATGTGTTAGAATTGTGTTTTCGTATGTTCTAAGGTCTATTAATTGATTCAAACACCTAGGATACATACACCCTTGAAAAAACCATTTCATGTGTTCAAATTGTATTTTGATATGTTTAATACTTCTTTTACAGCCTAAGGTCTATTCATTGATTGAAACACTTATGATATCTTTGAAAAACAATTTCACGTGTTAAAATTGTGTTTTGATACGTTTAATACTTCTTTCGTTTACAATCTAAGGTTTTATAACCTAGGAAACTATAAGAAAGTGAATGTTCTGTATAATAATAGTTTATTAAAAGTATCTTAACTATTGAAAACAAGCGTATTACTTAACTAAATGTTTTCGCTATTAATTGATTGAAAACACTTATGATATCTTTGAAAACCAATTCCATGTGTTCAAATTGTGTTTTGATATGTTCAATATTTCTTTTACAATCTTAGTCTATTAATTGATTGAAACACTTATGAGTATCGTTGAAAAACAATCTCATGTGTTAGAATTGTGTTTTCGTATGTTCTAAGGTCTATTAATTGATTCAAACACCTAGGATACATACACCCTTGAAAAAACCATTTCATGTGTTCAAATTGTATTTTGATATGTTTAATACTTCTTTTACAGCCTAAGGTCTATTCATTGATTGAAACACTTATGATATCTTTGAAAAACAATTTCACGTGTTAAAATTGTGTTTTGATACGTTTAATACTTCTTTCGTTTACAATCTAAGGTTTTATAACCTAGGAAACTATAAGAAAGTGAATGTTCTGTATAATAATAGTTTATTAAAAGTATCTTAACTATTGAAAACAAGCGTATTACTTAACTAAATGTTTTCGCTATTAATTGATTGAAAACACTTATGATATCTTTGAAAACCAATTCCATGTGTTCAAATTGTGTTTTGATATGTTCAATATTTCTTTTACAATCTTAGTCTATTAATTGATTGAAACACTTATGAGTATCGTTGAAAAACAATCTCATGTGTTAGAATTGTGTTTTCGTATGTTCTAAGGTCTATTAATTGATTCAAACACCTAGGATACATACACCCTTGAAAAAACCATTTCATGTGTTCAAATTGTATTTTGATATGTTTAATACTTCTTTTACAGCCTAAGGTCTATTCATTGATTGAAACACTTATGATATCTTTGAAAAACAATTTCACGTGTTAAAATTGTGTTTTGATACGTTTAATACTTCTTTCGTTTACAATCTAAGGTTTTATAACCTAGGAAACTATAAGAAAGTGAATGTTCTGTATAATAATAGTTTATTAAAAGTATCTTAACTATTGAAAACAAGCGTATTACTTAACTAAATGTTTTCGCTATTAATTGATTGAAAACACTTATGATATCTTTGAAAACCAATTCCATGTGTTCAAATTGTGTTTTGATATGTTCAATATTTCTTTTACAATCTTAGTCTATTAATTGATTGAAACACTTATGAGTATCGTTGAAAAACAATCTCATGTGTTAGAATTGTGTTTTCGTATGTTCTAAGGTCTATTAATTGATTCAAACACCTAGGATACATACACCCTTGAAAAAACCATTTCATGTGTTCAAATTGTATTTTGATATGTTTAATACTTCTTTTACAGCCTAAGGTCTATTCATTGATTGAAACACTTATGATATCTTTGAAAAACAATTTCACGTGTTAAAATTGTGTTTTGATACGTTTAATACTTCTTTCGTTTACAATCTAAGGTTTTATAACCTAGGAAACTATAAGAAAGTGAATGTTCTGTATAATAATAGTTTATTAAAAGTATCTTAACTATTGAAAACAAGCGTATTACTTAACTAAATGTTTTCGCTATTAATTGATTGAAAACACTTATGATATCTTTGAAAACCAATTCCATGTGTTCAAATTGTGTTTTGATATGTTCAATATTTCTTTTACAATCTTAGTCTATTAATTGATTGAAACACTTATGAGTATCGTTGAAAAACAATCTCATGTGTTAGAATTGTGTTTTCGTATGTTCTAAGGTCTATTAATTGATTCAAACACCTAGGATACATACACCCTTGAAAAAAACCATTTCATGTGTTCAAATTGTATTTTGATATGTTTAATACTTCTTTTACAGCCTAAGGTCTATTCATTGATTGAAACACTTATGATATCTTTGAAAAACAATTTCACGTGTTAAAATTGTGTTTTGATACGTTTAATACTTCTTTCGTTTACAATCTAAGGTTTTATAACCTAGGAAACTATAAGAAAGTGAATGTTCTGTATAATAATAGTTTATTAAAAGTATCTTAACTATTGAAAACAAGCGTATTACTTAACTAAATGTTTTCGCTATTAATTGATTGAAAACACTTATGATATCTTTGAAAACCAATTCCATGTGTTCAAATTGTGTTTTGATATGTTCAATATTTCTTTTACAATCTTAGTCTATTAATTGATTGAAACACTTATGAGTATCGTTGAAAAACAATCTCATGTGTTAGA
Source organism: Phaseolus vulgaris (assembly GCF_051622355.1). Lineage (NCBI taxonomy): Eukaryota > Viridiplantae > Streptophyta > Magnoliopsida > Fabales > Fabaceae > Phaseolus > Phaseolus vulgaris. Next base: position 27,003,959 of record NC_143505.1, on the reverse strand, counting down.
ATTGTGTTTTCGTATGTTCTAAGGTCTATTAATTGATTCAAACACCTAGGATACATACACCCTTGAAAAAAACCATTTCATGTGTTCAAATTGTATTTTGATATGTTTAATACTTCTTTTACACCCTAAGGTCTATTCATTGATTGAAACACTTATGATATCTTTGAAAAACAATTTCACGTGTTAAAATTGTGTTTTGATACGTTTAATACTTCTTTCGTTTACAATCTAAGGTTTTATAACCTAGGAAACTATAAGAAAGTGAATGTTCTGTATAATAATAGTTTATTAAAAGTATCTTAACTATTGAAAACAAGCGTATTACTTAACTAAATGTTTTCGCTATTAATTGATTGAAAACACTTATGATATCTTTGAAAACCAATTCCATGTGTTCAAATTGTGTTTTGATATGTTCAATATTTCTTTTACAATCTTAGTCTATTAATTGATTGAAACACTTATGAGTATCGTTGAAAAACAATCTCATGTGTTAGAATTGTGTTTTCGTATGTTCTAAGGTCTATTAATTGATTCAAACACCTAGGATACATACACCCTTGAAAAAACCATTTCATGTGTTCAAATTGTATTTTGATATGTTTAATACTTCTTTTACAGCCTAAGGTCTATTCATTGATTGAAACACTTATGATATCTTTGAAAAACAATTTCACGTGTTAAAATTGTGTTTTGATACGTTTAATACTTCTTTCGTTTACAATCTAAGGTTTTATAACCTAGGAAACTATAAGAAAGTGAATGTTCTGTATAATAATAGTTTATTAAAAGTATCTTAACTATTGAAAACAAGCGTATTACTTAACTAAATGTTTTCGCTATTAATTGATTGAAAACACTTATGATATCTTTGAAAACCAATTCCATGTGTTCAAATTGTGTTTTGATATGTTCAATATTTCTTTTACAATCTTAGTCTATTAATTGATTGAAACACTTATGAGTATCGTTGAAAAACAATCTCATGTGTTAGAATTGTGTTTTCGTATGTTCTAAGGTCTATTAATTGATTCAAACACCTAGGATACATACACCCTTGAAAAAAACCATTTCATGTGTTCAAATTGTATTTTGATATGTTTAATACTTCTTTTACAACCTAAGGTCTATTCATTGATTGAAACACTTATGATATCTTTGAAAAACAATTTCACGTGTTAAAATTGTGTTTTGATACGTTTAATACTTCTTTCGTTTACAATCTAAGGTTTTATAACCTAGGAAACTATAAGAAAGTGAATGTTCTGTATAATAATAGTTTATTAAAAGTATCTTAACTATTGAAAACAAGCGTATTACTTAACTAAATGTTTTCGCTATTAATTGATTGAAAACACTTATGATATCTTTGAAAACCAATTCCATGTGTTCAAATTGTGTTTTGATATGTTCAATATTTCTTTTACAATCTTAGTCTATTAATTGATTGAAACACTTATGAGTATCGTTGAAAAACAATCTCATGTGTTAGAATTGTGTTTTCGTATGTTCTAAGGTCTATTAATTGATTCAAACACCTAGGATACATACACCCTTGAAAAAAACCATTTCATGTGTTCAAATTGTATTTTGATATGTTTAATACTTCTTTTACAACCTAAGGTCTATTCATTGATTGAAACACTTATGATATCTATGAAAAACAATTTCACGTGTTAAAATTGTGTTTTGATACGTTTAATACTTCTTTCGTTTACAATCTAAGGTTTTATAACCTAGGAAACTATAAGAAAGTGAATGTTCTGTATAATAATAGTTTATTAAAAGTATCTTAACTATTGAAAACAAGCGTATTACTTAACTAAATGTTTTCGCTATTAATTGATTGAAAACACTTATGATATCTTTGAAAACCAATTCCATGTGTTCAAATTGTGTTTTGATATGTTCAATATTTCTTTTACAATCTTAGTCTATTAATTGATTGAAACACTTATGAGTATCGTTGAAAAACAATCTCATGTGTTAGAATTGTGTTTTCGTATGTTCTAAGGTCTATTAATTGATTCAAACACCTAGGATACATACACCCTTGAAAAAAACCATTTCATGTGTTCAAATTGTATTTTGATATGTTTAATACTTCTTTTACAACCTAAGGTCTATTCATTGATTGAAACACTTATGATATCTTTGAAAAACAATTTCACGTGTTAAAATTGTGTTTTGATACGTTTAATACTTCTTTCGTTTACAATCTAAGGTTTTATAACCTAGGAAACTATAAGAAAGTGAATGTTCTGTATAATAATAGTTTATTAAAAGTATCTTAACTATTGAAAACAAGCGTATTACTTAACTAAATGTTTTCGCTATTAATTGATTGAAAACACTTATGATATCTTTGAAAACCAATTCCATGTGTTCAAATTGTGTTTTGATATGTTCAATATTTCTTTTACAATCTTAGTCTATTAATTGATTGAAACACTTATGAGTATCGTTGAAAAACAATCTCATGTGTTAGAATTGTGTTTTCGTATGTTCTAAGGTCTATTAATTGATTCAAACACCTAGGATACATACACCCTTGAAAAAAACCATTTCATGTGTTCAAATTGTATTTTGATATGTTTAATACTTCTTTTACAACCTAAGGTCTATTCATTGATTGAAACACTTATGATATCTTTGAAAAACAATTTCACGTGTTAAAATTGTGTTTTGATACGTTTAATACTTCTTTCGTTTACAATCTAAGGTTTTATAACCTAGGAAACTATAAGAAAGTGAATGTTCTGTATAATAATAGTTTATTAAAAGTATCTTAACTATTGAAAACAAGCGTATTACTTAACTAAATGTTTTCGCTATTAATTGATTGAAAACACTTATGATATCTTTGAAAACCAATTCCATGTGTTCAAATTGTGTTTTGATATGTTCAATATTTCTTTTACAATCTTAGTCTATTAATTGATTGAAACACTTATGAGTATCGTTGAAAAACAATCTCATGTGTTAGAATTGTGTTTTCGTATGTTCTAAGGTCTATTAATTGATTCAAACACCTAGGATACATACACCCTTGAAAAAAACCATTTCATGTGTTCAAATTGTATTTTGATATGTTTAATACTTCTTTTACACCCTAAGGTCTATTCATTGATTGAAACACTTATGATATCTTTGAAAAACAATTTCACGTGTTAAAATTGTGTTTTGATACGTTTAATACTTCTTTCGTTTACAATCTAAGGTTTTATAACCTAGGAAACTATAAGAAAGTGAATGTTCTGTATAATAATAGTTTATTAAAAGTATCTTAACTATTGAAAACAAGCGTATTACTTAACTAAATGTTTTCGCTATTAATTGATTGAAAACACTTATGATATCTTTGAAAACCAATTCCATGTGTTCAAATTGTGTTTTGATATGTTCAATATTTCTTTTACAATCTTAGTCTATTAATTGATTGAAACACTTATGAGTATCGTTGAAAAACAATCTCATGTGTTAGAATTGTGTTTTCGTATGTTCTAAGGTCTATTAATTGATTCAAACACCTAGGATACATACACCCTTGAAAAAACCATTTCATGTGTTCAAATTGTATTTTGATATGTTTAATACTTCTTTTACAGCCTAAGGTCTATTCATTGATTGAAACACTTATGATATCTTTGAAAAACAATTTCACGTGTTAAAATTGTGTTTTGATACGTTTAATACTTCTTTCGTTTACAATCTAAGGTTTTATAACCTAGGAAACTATAAGAAAGTGAATGTTCTGTATAATAATAGTTTATTAAAAGTATCTTAACTATTGAAAACAAGCGTATTACTTAACTAAATGTTTTCGCTATTAATTGATTGAAAACACTTATGATATCTTTGAAAACCAATTCCATGTGTTCAAATTGTGTTTTGATATGTTCAATATTTCTTTTACAATCTTAGTCTATTAATTGATTGAAACACTTATGAGTATCGTTGAAAAACAATCTCATGTGTTAGAATTGTGTTTTCGTATGTTCTAAGGTCTATTAATTGATTCAAACACCTAGGATACATACACCCTTGAAAAAAACCATTTCATGTGTTCAAATTGTATTTTGATATGTTTAATACTTCTTTTACAACCTAAGGTCTATTCATTGATTGAAACACTTATGATATCTTTGAAAAACAATTTCACGTGTTAAAATTGTGTTTTGATACGTTTAATACTTCTTTCGTTTACAATCTAAGGTTTTATAACCTAGGAAACTATAAGAAAGTGAATGTTCTGTATAATAATAGTTTATTAAAAGTATCTTAACTATTGAAAACAAGCGTATTACTTAACTAAATGTTTTCGCTATTAATTGATTGAAAACACTTATGATATCTTTGAAAACCAATTCCATGTGTTCAAATTGTGTTTTGATATGTTCAATATTTCTTTTACAATCTTAGTCTATTAATTGATTGAAACACTTATGAGTATCGTTGAAAAACAATCTCATGTGTTAGAATTGTGTTTTCGTATGTTCTAAGGTCTATTAATTGATTCAAACACCTAGGATACATACACCCTTGAAAAAACCATTTCATGTGTTCAAATTGTATTTTGATATGTTTAATACTTCTTTTACAACCTAAGGTCTATTCATTGATTGAAACACTTATGATATCTATGAAAAACAATTTCACGTGTTAAAATTGTGTTTTGATACGTTTAATACTTCTTTCGTTTACAATCTAAGGTTTTATAACCTAGGAAACTATAAGAAAGTGAATGTTCTGTATAATAATAGTTTATTAAAAGTATCTTAACTATTGAAAACAAGCGTATTACTTAACTAAATGTTTTCGCTATTAATTGATTGAAAACACTTATGATATCTTTGAAAACCAATTCCATGTGTTCAAATTGTGTTTTGATATGTTCAATATTTCTTTTACAATCTTAGTCTATTAATTGATTGAAACACTTATGAGTATCGTTGAAAAACAATCTCATGTGTTAGAATTGTGTTTTCGTATGTTCTAAGGTCTATTAATTGATTCAAACACCTAGGATACATACACCCTTGAAAAAAACCATTTCATGTGTTCAAATTGTATTTTGATATGTTTAATACTTCTTTTACAACCTAAGGTCTATTCATTGATTGAAACACTTATGATATCTTTGAAAAACAATTTCACGTGTTAAAATTGTGTTTTGATACGTTTAATACTTCTTTCGTTTACAATCTAAGGTTTTATAACCTAGGAAACTATAAGAAAGTGAATGTTCTGTATAATAATAGTTTATTAAAAGTATCTTAACTATTGAAAACAAGCGTATTACTTAACTAAATGTTTTCGCTATTAATTGATTGAAAACACTTATGATATCTTTGAAAACCAATTCCATGTGTTCAAATTGTGTTTTGATATGTTCAATATTTCTTTTACAATCTTAGTCTATTAATTGATTGAAACACTTATGAGTATCGTTGAAAAACAATCTCATGTGTTAGAATTGTGTTTTCGTATGTTCTAAGGTCTATTAATTGATTCAAACACCTAGGATACATACACCCTTGAAAAAAACCATTTCATGTGTTCAAATTGTATTTTGATATGTTTAATACTTCTTTTACAACCTAAGGTCTATTCATTGATTGAAACACTTATGATATCTTTGAAAAACAATTTCACGTGTTAAAATTGTGTTTTGATACGTTTAATACTTCTTTCGTTTACAATCTAAGGTTTTATAACCTAGGAAACTATAAGAAAGTGAATGTTCTGTATAATAATAGTTTATTAAAAGTATCTTAACTATTGAAAACAAGCGTATTACTTAACTAAATGTTTTCGCTATTAATTGATTGAAAACACTTATGATATCTTTGAAAACCAATTCCATGTGTTCAAATTGTGTTTTGATATGTTCAATATTTCTTTTACAATCTTAGTCTATTAATTGATTGAAACACTTATGAGTATCGTTGAAAAACAATCTCATGTGTTAGAATTGTGTTTTCGTATGTTCTAAGGTCTATTAATTGATTCAAACACCTAGGATACATACACCCTTGAAAAAACCATTTCATGTGTTCAAATTGTATTTTGATATGTTTAATACTTCTTTTACAGCCTAAGGTCTATTCATTGATTGAAACACTTATGATATCTTTGAAAAACAATTTCACGTGTTAAAATTGTGTTTTGATACGTTTAATACTTCTTTCGTTTACAATCTAAGGTTTTATAACCTAGGAAACTATAAGAAAGTGAATGTTCTGTATAATAATAGTTTATTAAAAGTATCTTAACTATTGAAAACAAGCGTATTACTTAACTAAATGTTTTCGCTATTAATTGATTGAAAACACTTATGATATCTTTGAAAACCAATTCCATGTGTTCAAATTGTGTTTTGATATGTTCAATATTTCTTTTACAATCTTAGTCTATTAATTGATTGAAACACTTATGAGTATCGTTGAAAAACAATCTCATGTGTTAGAATTGTGTTTTCGTATGTTCTAAGGTCTATTAATTGATTCAAACACCTAGGATACATACACCCTTGAAAAAAACCATTTCATGTGTTCAAATTGTATTTTGATATGTTTAATACTTCTTTTACAGCCTAAGGTCTATTCATTGATTGAAACACTTATGATATCTTTGAAAAACAATTTCACGTGTTAAAATTGTGTTTTGATACGTTTAATACTTCTTTCGTTTACAATCTAAGGTTTTATAACCTAGGAAACTATAAGAAAGTGAATGTTCTGTATAATAATAGTTTATTAAAAGTATCTTAACTATTGAAAACAAGCGTATTACTTAACTAAATGTTTTCGCTATTAATTGATTGAAAACACTTATGATATCTTTGAAAACCAATTCCATGTGTTCAAATTGTGTTTTGATATGTTCAATATTTCTTTTACAATCTTAGTCTATTAATTGATTGAAACACTTATGAGTATCGTTGAAAAACAATCTCATGTGTTAGAATTGTGTTTTCGTATGTTCTAAGGTCTATTAATTGATTCAAACACCTAGGATACATACACCCTTGAAAAAAACCATTTCATGTGTTCAAATTGTATTTTGATATGTTTAATACTTCTTTTACAGCCTAAGGTCTATTCATTGATTGAAACACTTATGATATCTTTGAAAAACAATTTCACGTGTTAAAATTGTGTTTTGATACGTTTAATACTTCTTTCGTTTACAATCTAAGGTTTTATAACCTAGGAAACTATAAGAAAGTGAATGTTCTGTATAATAATAGTTTATTAAAAGTATCTTAACTATTGAAAACAAGCGTATTACTTAACTAAATGTTTTCGCTATTAATTGATTGAAAACACTTATGATATCTTTGAAAACCAATTCCATGTGTTCAAATTGTGTTTTGATATGTTCAATATTTCTTTTACAATCTTAGTCTATTAATTGATTGAAACACTTATGAGTATCGTTGAAAAACAATCTCATGTGTTAGAATTGTGTTTTCGTATGTTCTAAGGTCTATTAATTGATTCAAACACCTAGGATACATACACCCTTGAAAAAAACCATTTCATGTGTTCAAATTGTATTTTGATATGTTTAATACTTCTTTTACAGCCCTAAGGTCTATTCATTGATTGAAACACTTATGATATCTTTGAAAAACAATTTCACGTGTTAAAATTGTGTTTTGATACGTTTAATACTTCTTTCGTTTACAATCTAAGGTTTTATAACCTAGGAAACTATAAGAAAGTGAATGTTCTGTATAATAATAGTTTATTAAAAGTATCTTAACTATTGAAAACAAGCGTATTACTTAACTAAATGTTTTCGCTATTAATTGATTGAAAACACTTATGATATCTTTGAAAACCAATTCCATGTGTTCAAATTGTGTTTTGATATGTTCAATATTTCTTTTACAATCTTAGTCTATTAATTGATTGAAACACTTATGAGTATCGTTGAAAAACAATCTCATGTGTTAGAATTGTGTTTTCGTATGTTCTAAGGTCTATTAATTGATTCAAACACCTAGGATACATACACCCTTGAAAAAACCATTTCATGTGTTCAAATTGTATTTTGATATGTTTAATACTTCTTTTACAGCCTAAGGTCTATTCATTGATTGAAACACTTATGATATCTTTGAAAAACAATTTCACGTGTTAAAATTGTGTTTTGATACGTTTAATACTTCTTTCGTTTACAATCTAAGGTTTTATAACCTAGGAAACTATAAGAAAGTGAATGTTCTGTATAATAATAGTTTATTAAAAGTATCTTAACTATTGAAAACAAGCGTATTACTTAACTAAATGTTTTCGCTATTAATTGATTGAAAACACTTATGATATCTTTGAAAACCAATTCCATGTGTTCAAATTGTGTTTTGATATGTTCAATATTTCTTTTACAATCTTAGTCTATTAATTGATTGAAACACTTATGAGTATCGTTGAAAAACAATCTCATGTGTTAGAATTGTGTTTTCGTATGTTCTAAGGTCTATTAATTGATTCAAACACCTAGGATACATACACCCTTGAAAAAACCATTTCATGTGTTCAAATTGTATTTTGATATGTTTAATACTTCTTTTACAGCCTAAGGTCTATTCATTGATTGAAACACTTATGATATCTTTGAAAAACAATTTCACGTGTTAAAATTGTGTTTTGATACGTTTAATACTTCTTTCGTTTACAATCTAAGGTTTTATAACCTAGGAAACTATAAGAAAGTGAATGTTCTGTATAATAATAGTTTATTAAAAGTATCTTAACTATTGAAAACAAGCGTATTACTTAACTAAATGTTTTCGCTATTAATTGATTGAAAACACTTATGATATCTTTGAAAACCAATTCCATGTGTTCAAATTGTGTTTTGATATGTTCAATATTTCTTTTACAATCTTAGTCTATTAATTGATTGAAACACTTATGAGTATCGTTGAAAAACAATCTCATGTGTTAGAATTGTGTTTTCGTATGTTCTAAGGTCTATTAATTGATTCAAACACCTAGGATACATACACCCTTGAAAAAAACCATTTCATGTGTTCAAATTGTATTTTGATATGTTTAATACTTCTTTTACAGCCTAAGGTCTATTCATTGATTGAAACACTTATGATATCTTTGAAAAACAATTTCACGTGTTAAAATTGTGTTTTGATACGTTTAATACTTCTTTCGTTTACAATCTAAGGTTTTATAACCTAGGAAACTATAAGAAAGTGAATGTTCTGTATAATAATAGTTTATTAAAAGTATCTTAACTATTGAAAACAAGCGTATTACTTAACTAAATGTTTTCGCTATTAATTGATTGAAAACACTTATGATATCTTTGAAAACCAATTCCATGTGTTCAAATTGTGTTTTGATATGTTCAATATTTCTTTTACAATCTTAGTCTATTAATTGATTGAAACACTTATGAGTATCGTTGAAAAACAATCTCATGTGTTAGAATTGTGTTTTCGTATGTTCTAAGGTCTATTAATTGATTCAAACACCTAGGATACATACACCCTTGAAAAAAACCATTTCATGTGTTCAAATTGTATTTTGATATGTTTAATACTTCTTTTACAGCCTAAGGTCTATTCATTGATTGAAACACTTATGATATCTTTGAAAAACAATTTCACGTGTTAAAATTGTGTTTTGATACGTTTAATACTTCTTTCGTTTACAATCTAAGGTTTTATAACCTAGGAAACTATAAGAAAGTGAATGTTCTGTATAATAATAGTTTATTAAAAGTATCTTAACTATTGAAAACAAGCGTATTACTTAACTAAATGTTTTCGCTATTAATTGATTGAAAACACTTATGATATCTTTGAAAACCAATTCCATGTGTTCAAATTGTGTTTTGATATGTTCAATATTTCTTTTACAATCTTAGTCTATTAATTGATTGAAACACTTATGAGTATCGTTGAAAAACAATCTCATGTGTTAGAATTGTGTTTTCGTATGTTCTAAGGTCTATTAATTGATTCAAACACCTAGGATACATACACCCTTGAAAAAAACCATTTCATGTGTTCAAATTGTATTTTGATATGTTTAATACTTCTTTTACAACCTAAGGTCTATTCATTGATTGAAACACTTATGATATCTTTGAAAAACAATTTCACGTGTTAAAATTGTGTTTTGATACGTTTAATACTTCTTTCGTTTACAATCTAAGGTTTTATAACCTAGGAAACTATAAGAAAGTGAATGTTCTGTATAATAATAGTTTATTAAAAGTATCTTAACTATTGAAAACAAGCGTATTACTTAACTAAATGTTTTCGCTATTAATTGATTGAAAACACTTATGATATCTTTGAAAACCAATTCCATGTGTTCAAATTGTGTTTTGATATGTTCAATATTTCTTTTACAATCTTAGTCTATTAATTGATTGAAACACTTATGAGTATCGTTGAAAAACAATCTCATGTGTTAGAATTGTGTTTTCGTATGTTCTAAGGTCTATTAATTGATTCAAACACCTAGGATACATACACCCTTGAAAAAAACCATTTCATGTGTTCAAATTGTATTTTGATATGTTTAATACTTCTTTTACAACCTAAGGTCTATTCATTGATTGAAACACTTATGATATCTTTGAAAAACAATTTCACGTGTTAAAATTGTGTTTTGATACGTTTAATACTTCTTTCGTTTACAATCTAAGGTTTTATAACCTAGGAAACTATAAGAAAGTGAATGTTCTGTATAATAATAGTTTATTAAAAGTATCTTAACTATTGAAAACAAGCGTATTACTTAACTAAATGTTTTCGCTATTAATTGATTGAAAACACTTATGATATCTTTGAAAACCAATTCCATGTGTTCAAATTGTGTTTTGATATGTTCAATATTTCTTTTACAATCTTAGTCTATTAATTGATTGAAACACTTATGAGTATCGTTGAAAAACAATCTCATGTGTTAGAATTGTGTTTTCGTATGTTCTAAGGTCTATTAATTGATTCAAACACCTAGGATACATACACCCTTGAAAAAAACCATTTCATGTGTTCAAATTGTATTTTGATATGTTTAATACTTCTTTTACAACCTAAGGTCTATTCATTGATTGAAACACTTATGATATCTTTGAAAAACAATTTCACGTGTTAAAATTGTGTTTTGATACGTTTAATACTTCTTTCGTTTACAATCTAAGGTTTTATAACCTAGGAAACTATAAGAAAGTGAATGTTCTGTATAATAATAGTTTATTAAAAGTATCTTAACTATTGAAAACAAGCGTATTACTTAACTAAATGTTTTCGCTATTAATTGATTGAAAACACTTATGATATCTTTGAAAACCAATTCCATGTGTTCAAATTGTGTTTTGATATGTTCAATATTTCTTTTACAATCTTAGTCTATTAATTGATTGAAACACTTATGAGTATCGTTGAAAAACAATCTCATGTGTTAGAATTGTGTTTTCGTATGTTCTAAGGTCTATTAATTGATTCAAACACCTAGGATACATACACCCTTGAAAAAAACCATTTCATGTGTTCAAATTGTATTTTGATATGTTTAATACTTCTTTTACAACCTAAGGTCTATTCATTGATTGAAACACTTATGATATCTTTGAAAAACAATTTCACGTGTTAAAATTGTGTTTTGATACGTTTAATACTTCTTTCGTTTACAATCTAAGGTTTTATAACCTAGGAAACTATAAGAAAGTGAATGTTCTGTATAATAATAGTTTATTAAAAGTATCTTAACTATTGAAAACAAGCGTATTACTTAACTAAATGTTTTCGCTATTAATTGATTGAAAACACTTATGATATCTTTGAAAACCAATTCCATGTGTTCAAATTGTGTTTTGATATGTTCAATATTTCTTTTACAATCTTAGTCTATTAATTGATTGAAACACTTATGAGTATCGTTGAAAAACAATCTCATGTGTTAGAATTGTGTTTTCGTATGTTCTAAGGTCTATTAATTGATTCAAACACCTAGGATACATACACCCTTGAAAAAAACCATTTCATGTGTTCAAATTGTATTTTGATATGTTTAATACTTCTTTTACAACCTAAGGTCTATTCATTGATTGAAACACTTATGATATCTTTGAAAAACAATTTCACGTGTTAAAATTGTGTTTTGATACGTTTAATACTTCTTTCGTTTACAATCTAAGGTTTTATAACCTAGGAAACTATAAGAAAGTGAATGTTCTGTATAATAATAGTTTATTAAAAGTATCTTAACTATTGAAAACAAGCGTATTACTTAACTAAATGTTTTCGCTATTAATTGATTGAAAACACTTATGATATCTTTGAAAACCAATTCCATGTGTTCAAATTGTGTTTTGATATGTTCAATATTTCTTTTACAATCTTAGTCTATTAATTGATTGAAACACTTATGAGTATCGTTGAAAAACAATCTCATGTGTTAGAATTGTGTTTTCGTATGTTCTAAGGTCTATTAATTGATTCAAACACCTAGGATACATACACCCTTGAAAAAAACCATTTCATGTGTTCAAATTGTATTTTGATATGTTTAATACTTCTTTTACAACCTAAGGTCTATTCATTGATTGAAACACTTATGATATCTTTGAAAAACAATTTCACGTGTTAAAATTGTGTTTTGATACGTTTAATACTTCTTTCGTTTACAATCTAAGGTTTTATAACCTAGGAAACTATAAGAAAGTGAATGTTCTGTATAATAATAGTTTATTAAAAGTATCTTAACTATTGAAAACAAGCGTATTACTTAACTAAATGTTTTCGCTATTAATTGATTGAAAACACTTATGATATCTTTGAAAACCAATTCCATGTGTTCAAATTGTGTTTTGATATGTTCAATATTTCTTTTACAATCTTAGTCTATTAATTGATTGAAACACTTATGAGTATCGTTGAAAAACAATCTCATGTGTTAGAATTGTGTTTTCGTATGTTCTAAGGTCTATTAATTGATTCAAACACCTAGGATACATACACCCTTGAAAAAAACCATTTCATGTGTTCAAATTGTATTTTGATATGTTTAATACTTCTTTTACAACCTAAGGTCTATTCATTGATTGAAACACTTATGATATCTTTGAAAAACAATTTCACGTGTTAAAATTGTGTTTTGATACGTTTAATACTTCTTTCGTTTACAATCTAAGGTTTTATAACCTAGGAAACTATAAGAAAGTGAATGTTCTGTATAATAATAGTTTATTAAAAGTATCTTAACTATTGAAAACAAGCGTATTACTTAACTAAATGTTTTCGCTATTAATTGATTGAAAACACTTATGATATCTTTGAAAACCAATTCCATGTGTTCAAATTGTGTTTTGATATGTTCAATATTTCTTTTACAATCTTAGTCTATTAATTGATTGAAACACTTATGAGTATCGTTGAAAAACAATCTCATGTGTTAGAATTGTGTTTTCGTATGTTCTAAGGTCTATTAATTGATTCAAACACCTAGGATACATACACCCTTGAAAAAAACCATTTCATGTGTTCAAATTGTATTTTGATATGTTTAATACTTCTTTTACAACCTAAGGTCTATTCATTGATTGAAACACTTATGATATCTTTGAAAAACAATTTCACGTGTTAAAATTGTGTTTTGATACGTTTAATACTTCTTTCGTTTACAATCTAAGGTTTTATAACCTAGGAAACTATAAGAAAGTGAATGTTCTGTATAATAATAGTTTATTAAAAGTATCTTAACTATTGAAAACAAGCGTATTACTTAACTAAATGTTTTCGCTATTAATTGATTGAAAACACTTATGATATCTTTGAAAACCAATTCCATGTGTTCAAATTGTGTTTTGATATGTTCAATATTTCTTTTACAATCTTAGTCTATTAATTGATTGAAACACTTATGAGTATCGTTGAAAAACAATCTCATGTGTTAGAATTGTGTTTTCGTATGTTCTAAGGTCTATTAATTGATTCAAACACCTAGGATACATACACCCTTGAAAAAAACCATTTCATGTGTTCAAATTGTATTTTGATATGTTTAATACTTCTTTTACAACCTAAGGTCTATTCATTGATTGAAACACTTATGATATCTTTGAAAAACAATTTCACGTGTTAAAATTGTGTTTTGATACGTTTAATACTTCTTTCGTTTACAATCTAAGGTTTTATAACCTAGGAAACTATAAGAAAGTGAATGTTCTGTATAATAATAGTTTATTAAAAGTATCTTAACTATTGAAAACAAGCGTATTACTTAACTAAATGTTTTCGCTATTAATTGATTGAAAACACTTATGATATCTTTGAAAACCAATTCCATGTGTTCAAATTGTGTTTTGATATGTTCAATATTTCTTTTACAATCTTAGTCTATTAATTGATTGAAACACTTATGAGTATCGTTGAAAAACAATCTCATGTGTTAGAATTGTGTTTTCGTATGTTCTAAGGTCTATTAATTGATTCAAACACCTAGGATACATACACCCTTGAAAAAAACCATTTCATGTGTTCAAATTGTATTTTGATATGTTTAATACTTCTTTTACAACCTAAGGTCTATTCATTGATTGAAACACTTATGATATCTTTGAAAAACAATTTCACGTGTTAAAATTGTGTTTTGATACGTTTAATACTTCTTTCGTTTACAATCTAAGGTTTTATAACCTAGGAAACTATAAGAAAGTGAATGTTCTGTATAATAATAGTTTATTAAAAGTATCTTAACTATTGAAAACAAGCGTATTACTTAACTAAATGTTTTCGCTATTAATTGATTGAAAACACTTATGATATCTTTGAAAACCAATTCCATGTGTTCAAATTGTGTTTTGATATGTTCAATATTTCTTTTACAATCTTAGTCTATTAATTGATTGAAACACTTATGAGTATCGTTGAAAAACAATCTCATGTGTTAGAATTGTGTTTTCGTATGTTCTAAGGTCTATTAATTGATTCAAACACCTAGGATACATACACCCTTGAAAAAAACCATTTCATGTGTTCAAATTGTATTTTGATATGTTTAATACTTCTTTTACAACCTAAGGTCTATTCATTGATTGAAACACTTATGATATCTTTGAAAAACAATTTCACGTGTTAAAATTGTGTTTTGATACGTTTAATACTTCTTTCGTTTACAATCTAAGGTTTTATAACCTAGGAAACTATAAGAAAGTGAATGTTCTGTATAATAATAGTTTATTAAAAGTATCTTAACTATTGAAAACAAGCGTATTACTTAACTAAATGTTTTCGCTATTAATTGATTGAAAACACTTATGATATCTTTGAAAACCAATTCCATGTGTTCAAATTGTGTTTTGATATGTTCAATATTTCTTTTACAATCTTAGTCTATTAATTGATTGAAACACTTATGAGTATCGTTGAAAAACAATCTCATGTGTTAGAATTGTGTTTTCGTATGTTCTAAGGTCTATTAATTGATTCAAACACCTAGGATACATACACCCTTGAAAAAAACCATTTCATGTGTTCAAATTGTATTTTGATATGTTTAATACTTCTTTTACAACCTAAGGTCTATTCATTGATTGAAACACTTATGATATCTTTGAAAAACAATTTCACGTGTTAAAATTGTGTTTTGATACGTTTAATACTTCTTTCGTTTACAATCTAAGGTTTTATAACCTAGGAAACTATAAGAAAGTGAATGTTCTGTATAATAATAGTTTATTAAAAGTATCTTAACTATTGAAAACAAGTGTATTACTTAACTAAATGTTTTCGCTATTAATTGATTGAAAACACTTATGATATCTTTGAAAACCAATTCCATGTGTTCAAATTGTGTTTTGATATGTTCAATATTTCTTTTACAATCTTAGTCTATTAATTGATTGAAACACTTATGAGTATCGTTGAAAAACAATCTCATGTGTTAGAATTGTGTTTTCGTATGTTCTAAGGTCTATTAATTGATTCAAACACCTAGGATACATACACCCTTGAAAAAAACCATTTCATGTGTTCAAATTGTATTTTGATATGTTTAATACTTCTTTTACAACCTAAGGTCTATTCATTGATTGAAACACTTATGATATCTTTGAAAAACAATTTCACGTGTTAAAATTGTGTTTTGATACGTTTAATACTTCTTTCGTTTACAATCTAAGGTTTTATAACCTAGGAAACTATAAGAAAGTGAATGTTCTGTATAATAATAGTTTATTAAAAGTATCTTAACTATTGAAAACAAGCGTATTACTTAACTAAATGTTTTCGCTATTAATTGATTGAAAACACTTATGATATCTTTGAAAACCAATTCCATGTGTTCAAATTGTGTTTTGATATGTTCAATATTTCTTTTACAATCTTAGTCTATTAATTGATTGAAACACTTATGAGTATCGTTGAAAAACAATCTCATGTGTTAGAATTGTGTTTTCGTATGTTCTAAGGTCTATTAATTGATTCAAACACCTAGGATACATACACCCTTGAAAAAAACCATTTCATGTGTTCAAATTGTATTTTGATATGTTTAATACTTCTTTTACAACCTAAGGTCTATTCATTGATTGAAACACTTATGATATCTTTGAAAAACAATTTCACGTGTTAAAATTGTGTTTTGATACGTTTAATACTTCTTTCGTTTACAATCTAAGGTTTTATAACCTAGGAAACTATAAGAAAGTGAATGTTCTGTATAATAATAGTTTATTAAAAGTATCTTAACTATTGAAAACAAGCGTATTACTTAACTAAATGTTTTCGCTATTAATTGATTGAAAACACTTATGATATCTTTGAAAACCAATTCCATGTGTTCAAATTGTGTTTTGATATGTTCAATATTTCTTTTACAATCTTAGTCTATTAATTGATTGAAACACTTATGAGTATCGTTGAAAAACAATCTCATGTGTTAGAATTGTGTTTTCGTATGTTCTAAGGTCTATTAATTGATTCAAACACCTAGGATACATACACCCTTGAAAAAAACCATTTCATGTGTTCAAATTGTATTTTGATATGTTTAATACTTCTTTTACAGCCTAAGGTCTATTCATTGATTGAAACACTTATGATATCTTTGAAAAACAATTTCACGTGTTAAAATTGTGTTTTGATACGTTTAATACTTCTTTCGTTTACAATCTAAGGTTTTATAACCTAGGAAACTATAAGAAAGTGAATGTTCTGTATAATAATAGTTTATTAAAAGTATCTTAACTATTGAAAACAAGCGTATTACTTAACTAAATGTTTTCGCTATTAATTGATTGAAAACACTTATGATATCTTTGAAAACCAATTCCATGTGTTCAAATTGTGTTTTGATATGTTCAATATTTCTTTTACAATCTTAGTCTATTAATTGATTGAAACACTTATGAGTATCGTTGAAAAACAATCTCATGTGTTAGAATTGTGTTTTCGTATGTTCTAAGGTCTATTAATTGATTCAAACACCTAGGATACATACACCCTTGAAAAAAACCATTTCATGTGTTCAAATTGTATTTTGATATGTTTAATACTTCTTTTACAGCCTAAGGTCTATTCATTGATTGAAACACTTATGATATCTTTGAAAAACAATTTCACGTGTTAAAATTGTGTTTTGATACGTTTAATACTTCTTTCGTTTACAATCTAAGGTTTTATAACCTAGGAAACTATAAGAAAGTGAATGTTCTGTATAATAATAGTTTATTAAAAGTATCTTAACTATTGAAAACAAGCGTATTACTTAACTAAATGTTTTCGCTATTAATTGATTGAAAACACTTATGATATCTTTGAAAACCAATTCCATGTGTTCAAATTGTGTTTTGATATGTTCAATATTTCTTTTACAATCTTAGTCTATTAATTGATTGAAACACTTATGAGTATCGTTGAAAAACAATCTCATGTGTTAGAATTGTGTTTTCGTATGTTCTAAGGTCTATTAATTGATTCAAACACCTAGGATACATACACCCTTGAAAAAAACCATTTCATCTGTTCAAATTGTATTTTGATATGTTTAATACTTCTTTTACAGCCTAAGGTCTATTCATTGATTGAAACACTTATGATATCTTTGAAAAACAATTTCACGTGTTAAAATTGTGTTTTGATACGTTTAATACTTCTTTCGTTTACAATCTAAGGTTTTATAACCTAGGAAACTATAAGAAAGTGAATGTTCTGTATAATAATAGTTTATTAAAAGTATCTTAACTATTGAAAACAAGCGTATTACTTAACTAAATGTTTTCGCTATTAATTGATTGAAAACACTTATGATATCTTTGAAAACCAATTCCATGTGTTCAAATTGTGTTTTGATATGTTCAATATTTCTTTTACAATCTTAGTCTATTAATTGATTGAAACACTTATGAGTATCGTTGAAAAACAATCTCATGTGTTAGAATTGTGTTTTCGTATGTTCTAAGGTCTATTAATTGATTCAAACACCTAGGATACATACACCCTTGAAAAAAACCATTTCATGTGTTCAAATTGTATTTTGATATGTTTAATACTTCTTTTACAACCTAAGGTCTATTCATTGATTGAAACACTTATGATATCTTTGAAAAACAATTTCACGTGTTAAAATTGTGTTTTGATACGTTTAATACTTCTTTCGTTTACAATCTAAGGTTTTATAACCTAGGAAACTATAAGAAAGTGAATGTTCTGTATAATAATAGTTTATTAAAAGTATCTTAACTATTGAAAACAAGCGTATTACTTAACTAAATGTTTTCGCTATTAATTGATTGAAAACACTTATGATATCTTTGAAAACCAATTCCATGTGTTCAAATTGTGTTTTGATATGTTCAATATTTCTTTTACAATCTTAGTCTATTAATTGATTGAAACACTTATGAGTATCGTTGAAAAACAATCTCATGTGTTAGAATTGTGTTTTCGTATGTTCTAAGGTCTATTAATTGATTCAAACACCTAGGATACATACACCCTTGAAAAAAACCATTTCATGTGTTCAAATTGTATTTTGATATGTTTAATACTTCTTTTACAACCTAAGGTCTATTCATTGATTGAAACACTTATGATATCTTTGAAAAACAATTTCACGTGTTAAAATTGTGTTTTGATACGTTTAATACTTCTTTCGTTTACAATCTAAGGTTTTATAACCTAGGAAACTATAAGAAAGTGAATGTTCTGTATAATAATAGTTTATTAAAAGTATCTTAACTATTGAAAACAAGCGTATTACTTAACTAAATGTTTTCGCTATTAATTGATTGAAAACACTTATGATATCTTTGAAAACCAATTCCATGTGTTCAAATTGTGTTTTGATATGTTCAATATTTCTTTTACAATCTTAGTCTATTAATTGATTGAAACACTTATGAGTATCGTTGAAAAACAATCTCATGTGTTAGAATTGTGTTTTCGTATGTTCTAAGGTCTATTAATTGATTCAAACACCTAGGATACATACACCCTTGAAAAAAACCATTTCATGTGTTCAAATTGTATTTTGATATGTTTAATACTTCTTTTACAGCCTAAGGTCTATTCATTGATTGAAACACTTATGATATCTTTGAAAAACAATTTCACGTGTTAAAATTGTGTTTTGATACGTTTAATACTTCTTTCGTTTACAATCTAAGGTTTTATAACCTAGGAAACTATAAGAAAGTGAATGTTCTGTATAATAATAGTTTATTAAAAGTATCTTAACTATTGAAAACAAGCGTATTACTTAACTAAATGTTTTCGCTATTAATTGATTGAAAACACTTATGATATCTTTGAAAACCAATTCCATGTGTTCAAATTGTGTTTTGATATGTTCAATATTTCTTTTACAATCTTAGTCTATTAATTGATTGAAACACTTATGAGTATCGTTGAAAAACAATCTCATGTGTTAGAATTGTGTTTTCGTATGTTCTAAGGTCTATTAATTGATTCAAACACCTAGGATACATACACCCTTGAAAAAAACCATTTCATGTGTTCAAATTGTATTTTGATATGTTTAATACTTCTTTTACAGCCTAAGGTCTATTCATTGATTGAAACACTTATGATATCTTTGAAAAACAATTTCACGTGTTAAAATTGTGTTTTGATACGTTTAATACTTCTTTCGTTTACAATCTAAGGTTTTATAACCTAGGAAACTATAAGAAAGTGAATGTTCTGTATAATAATAGTTTATTAAAAGTATCTTAACTATTGAAAACAAGCGTATTACTTAACTAAATGTTTTCGCTATTAATTGATTGAAAACACTTATGATATCTTTGAAAACCAATTCCATGTGTTCAAATTGTGTTTTGATATGTTCAATATTTCTTTTACAATCTTAGTCTATTAATTGATTGAAACACTTATGAGTATCGTTGAAAAACAATCTCATGTGTTAGAATTGTGTTTTCGTATGTTCTAAGGTCTATTAATTGATTCAAACACCTAGGATACATACACCCTTGAAAAAAACCATTTCATGTGTTCAAATTGTATTTTGATATGTTTAATACTTCTTTTACAGCCTAAGGTCTATTCATTGATTGAAACACTTATGATATCTTTGAAAAACAATTTCACGTGTTAAAATTGTGTTTTGATACGTTTAATACTTCTTTCGTTTACAATCTAAGGTTTTATAACCTAGGAAACTATAAGAAAGTGAATGTTCTGTATAATAATAGTTTATTAAAAGTATCTTAACTATTGAAAACAAGCGTATTACTTAACTAAATGTTTTCGCTATTAATTGATTGAAAACACTTATGATATCTTTGAAAACCAATTCCATGTGTTCAAATTGTGTTTTGATATGTTCAATATTTCTTTTACAATCTTAGTCTATTAATTGATTGAAACACTTATGAGTATCGTTGAAAAACAATCTCATGTGTTAGAATTGTGTTTTCGTATGTTCTAAGGTCTATTAATTGATTCAAACACCTAGGATACATACACCCTTGAAAAAAACCATTTCATGTGTTCAAATTGTATTTTGATATGTTTAATACTTCTTTTACAGCCTAAGGTCTATTCATTGATTGAAACACTTATGATATCTTTGAAAAACAATTTCACGTGTTAAAATTGTGTTTTGATACGTTTAATACTTCTTTCGTTTACAATCTAAGGTTTTATAACCTAGGAAACTATAAGAAAGTGAATGTTCTGTATAATAATAGTTTATTAAAAGTATCTTAACTATTGAAAACAAGCGTATTACTTAACTAAATGTTTTCGCTATTAATTGATTGAAAACACTTATGATATCTTTGAAAACCAATTCCATGTGTTCAAATTGTGTTTTGATATGTTCAATATTTCTTTTACAATCTTAGTCTATTAATTGATTGAAACACTTATGAGTATCGTTGAAAAACAATCTCATGTGTTAGAATTGTGTTTTCGTATGTTCTAAGGTCTATTAATTGATTCAAACACCTAGGATACATACACCCTTGAAAAAAACCATTTCATGTGTTCAAATTGTATTTTGATATGTTTAATACTTCTTTTACAACCTAAGGTCTATTCATTGATTGAAACACTTATGATATCTTTGAAAAACAATTTCACGTGTTAAAATTGTGTTTTGATACGTTTAATACTTCTTTCGTTTACAATCTAAGGTTTTATAACCTAGGAAACTATAAGAAAGTGAATGTTCTGTATAATAATAGTTTATTAAAAGTATCTTAACTATTGAAAACAAGCGTATTACTTAACTAAATGTTTTCGCTATTAATTGATTGAAAACACTTATGATATCTTTGAAAACCAATTCCATGTGTTCAAATTGTGTTTTGATATGTTCAATATTTCTTTTACAATCTTAGTCTATTAATTGATTGAAACACTTATGAGTATCGTTGAAAAACAATCTCATGTGTTAGAATTGTGTTTTCGTATGTTCTAAGGTCTATTAATTGATTCAAACACCTAGGATACATACACCCTTGAAAAAACCATTTCATGTGTTCAAATTGTATTTTGATATGTTTAATACTTCTTTTACAGCCTAAGGTCTATTCATTGATTGAAACACTTATGATATCTTTGAAAAACAATTTCACGTGTTAAAATTGTGTTTTGATACGTTTAATACTTCTTTCGTTTACAATCTAAGGTTTTATAACCTAGGAAACTATAAGAAAGTGAATGTTCTGTATAATAATAGTTTATTAAAAGTATCTTAACTATTGAAAACAAGCGTATTACTTAACTAAATGTTTTCGCTATTAATTGATTGAAAACACTTATGATATCTTTGAAAACCAATTCCATGTGTTCAAATTGTGTTTTGATATGTTCAATATTTCTTTTACAATCTTAGTCTATTAATTGATTGAAACACTTATGAGTATCGTTGAAAAACAATCTCATGTGTTAGAATTGTGTTTTCGTATGTTCTAAGGTCTATTAATTGATTCAAACACCTAGGATACATACACCCTTGAAAAAAACCATTTCATGTGTTCAAATTGTATTTTGATATGTTTAATACTTCTTTTACAGCCTAAGGTCTATTCATTGATTGAAACACTTATGATATCTTTGAAAAACAATTTCACGTGTTAAAATTGTGTTTTGATACGTTTAATACTTCTTTCGTTTACAATCTAAGGTTTTATAACCTAGGAAACTATAAGAAAGTGAATGTTCTGTATAATAATAGTTTATTAAAAGTATCTTAACTATTGAAAACAAGCGTATTACTTAACTAAATGTTTTCGCTATTAATTGATTGAAAACACTTATGATATCTTTGAAAACCAATTCCATGTGTTCAAATTGTGTTTTGATATGTTCAATATTTCTTTTACAATCTTAGTCTATTAATTGATTGAAACACTTATGAGTATCGTTGAAAAACAATCTCATGTGTTAGAATTGTGTTTTCGTATGTTCTAAGGTCTATTAATTGATTCAAACACCTAGGATACATACACCCTTGAAAAAAACCATTTCATGTGTTCAAATTGTATTTTGATATGTTTAATACTTCTTTTACAGCCTAAGGTCTATTCATTGATTGAAACACTTATGATATCTTTGAAAAACAATTTCACGTGTTAAAATTGTGTTTTGATACGTTTAATACTTCTTTCGTTTACAATCTAAGGTTTTATAACCTAGGAAACTATAAGAAAGTGAATGTTCTGTATAATAATAGTTTATTAAAAGTATCTTAACTATTGAAAACAAGCGTATTACTTAACTAAATGTTTTCGCTATTAATTGATTGAAAACACTTATGATATCTTTGAAAACCAATTCCATGTGTTCAAATTGTGTTTTGATATGTTCAATATTTCTTTTACAATCTTAGTCTATTAATTGATTGAAACACTTATGAGTATCGTTGAAAAACAATCTCATGTGTTAGAATTGTGTTTTCGTATGTTCTAAGGTCTATTAATTGATTCAAACACCTAGGATACATACACCCTTGAAAAAAACCATTTCATGTGTTCAAATTGTATTTTGATATGTTTAATACTTCTTTTACAGCCTAAGGTCTATTCATTGATTGAAACACTTATGATATCTTTGAAAAACAATTTCACGTGTTAAAATTGTGTTTTGATACGTTTAATACTTCTTTCGTTTACAATCTAAGGTTTTATAACCTAGGAAACTATAAGAAAGTGAATGTTCTGTATAATAATAGTTTATTAAAAGTATCTTAACTATTGAAAACAAGCGTATTACTTAACTAAATGTTTTCGCTATTAATTGATTGAAAACACTTATGATATCTTTGAAAACCAATTCCATGTGTTCAAATTGTGTTTTGATATGTTCAATATTTCTTTTACAATCTTAGTCTATTAATTGATTGAAACACTTATGAGTATCGTTGAAAAACAATCTCATGTGTTAGAATTGTGTTTTCGTATGTTCTAAGGTCTATTAATTGATTCAAACACCTAGGATACATACACCCTTGAAAAAAACCATTTCATGTGTTCAAATTGTATTTTGATATGTTTAATACTTCTTTTACAACCTAAGGTCTATTCATTGATTGAAACACTTATGATATCTTTGAAAAACAATTTCACGTGTTAAAATTGTGTTTTGATACGTTTAATACTTCTTTCGTTTACAATCTAAGGTTTTATAACCTAGGAAACTATAAGAAAGTGAATGTTCTGTATAATAATAGTTTATTAAAAGTATCTTAACTATTGAAAACAAGCGTATTACTTAACTAAATGTTTTCGCTATTAATTGATTGAAAACACTTATGATATCTTTGAAAACCAATTCCATGTGTTCAAATTGTGTTTTGATATGTTCAATATTTCTTTTACAATCTTAGTCTATTAATTGATTGAAACACTTATGAGTATCGTTGAAAAACAATCTCATGTGTTAGAATTGTGTTTTCGTATGTTCTAAGGTCTATTAATTGATTCAAACACCTAGGATACATACACCCTTGAAAAAACCATTTCATGTGTTCAAATTGTATTTTGATATGTTTAATACTTCTTTTACAGCCTAAGGTCTATTCATTGATTGAAACACTTATGATATCTTTGAAAAACAATTTCACGTGTTAAAATTGTGTTTTGATACGTTTAATACTTCTTTCGTTTACAATCTAAGGTTTTATAACCTAGGAAACTATAAGAAAGTGAATGTTCTGTATAATAATAGTTTATTAAAAGTATCTTAACTATTGAAAACAAGCGTATTACTTAACTAAATGTTTTCGCTATTAATTGATTGAAAACACTTATGATATCTTTGAAAACCAATTCCATGTGTTCAAATTGTGTTTTGATATGTTCAATATTTCTTTTACAATCTTAGTCTATTAATTGATTGAAACACTTATGAGTATCGTTGAAAAACAATCTCATGTGTTAGAATTGTGTTTTCGTATGTTCTAAGGTCTATTAATTGATTCAAACACCTAGGATACATACACCCTTGAAAAAAACCATTTCATGTGTTCAAATTGTATTTTGATATGTTTAATACTTCTTTTACAGCCTAAGGTCTATTCATTGATTGAAACACTTATGATATCTTTGAAAAACAATTTCACGTGTTAAAATTGTGTTTTGATACGTTTAATACTTCTTTCGTTTACAATCTAAGGTTTTATAACCTAGGAAACTATAAGAAAGTGAATGTTCTGTATAATAATAGTTTATTAAAAGTATCTTAACTATTGAAAACAAGCGTATTACTTAACTAAATGTTTTCGCTATTAATTGATTGAAAACACTTATGATATCTTTGAAAACCAATTCCATGTGTTCAAATTGTGTTTTGATATGTTCAATATTTCTTTTACAATCTTAGTCTATTAATTGATTGAAACACTTATGAGTATCGTTGAAAAACAATCTCATGTGTTAGAATTGTGTTTTCGTATGTTCTAAGGTCTATTAATTGATTCAAACACCTAGGATACATACACCCTTGAAAAAAACCATTTCATGTGTTCAAATTGTATTTTGATATGTTTAATACTTCTTTTACACCCTAAGGTCTATTCATTGATTGAAACACTTATGATATCTTTGAAAAACAATTTCACGTGTTAAAATTGTGTTTTGATACGTTTAATACTTCTTTCGTTTACAATCTAAGGTTTTATAACCTAGGAAACTATAAGAAAGTGAATGTTCTGTATAATAATAGTTTATTAAAAGTATCTTAACTATTGAAAACAAGCGTATTACTTAACTAAATGTTTTCGCTATTAATTGATTGAAAACACTTATGATATCTTTGAAAACCAATTCCATGTGTTCAAATTGTGTTTTGATATGTTCAATATTTCTTTTACAATCTTAGTCTATTAATTGATTGAAACACTTATGAGTATCGTTGAAAAACAATCTCATGTGTTAGAATTGTGTTTTCGTATGTTCTAAGGTCTATTAATTGATTCAAACACCTAGGATACATACACCCTTGAAAAAAACCATTTCATGTGTTCAAATTGTATTTTGATATGTTTAATACTTCTTTTACAGCCTAAGGTCTATTCATTGATTGAAACACTTATGATATCTTTGAAAAACAATTTCACGTGTTAAAATTGTGTTTTGATACGTTTAATACTTCTTTCGTTTACAATCTAAGGTTTTATAACCTAGGAAACTATAAGAAAGTGAATGTTCTGTATAATAATAGTTTATTAAAAGTATCTTAACTATTGAAAACAAGCGTATTACTTAACTAAATGTTTTCGCTATTAATTGATTGAAAACACTTATGATATCTTTGAAAACCAATTCCATGTGTTCAAATTGTGTTTTGATATGTTCAATATTTCTTTTACAATCTTAGTCTATTAATTGATTGAAACACTTATGAGTATCGTTGAAAAACAATCTCATGTGTTAGAATTGTGTTTTCGTATGTTCTAAGGTCTATTAATTGATTCAAACACCTAGGATACATACACCCTTGAAAAAAACCATTTCATGTGTTCAAATTGTATTTTGATATGTTTAATACTTCTTTTACAGCCTAAGGTCTATTCATTGATTGAAACACTTATGATATCTTTGAAAAACAATTTCACGTGTTAAAATTGTGTTTTGATACGTTTAATACTTCTTTCGTTTACAATCTAAGGTTTTATAACCTAGGAAACTATAAGAAAGTGAATGTTCTGTATAATAATAGTTTATTAAAAGTATCTTAACTATTGAAAACAAGCGTATTACTTAACTAAATGTTTTCGCTATTAATTGATTGAAAACACTTATGATATCTTTGAAAACCAATTCCATGTGTTCAAATTGTGTTTTGATATGTTCAATATTTCTTTTACAATCTTAGTCTATTAATTGATTGAAACACTTATGAGTATCGTTGAAAAACAATCTCATGTGTTAGAATTGTG
Source organism: Phaseolus vulgaris (assembly GCF_051622355.1). Taxonomy (NCBI): domain Eukaryota; kingdom Viridiplantae; phylum Streptophyta; class Magnoliopsida; order Fabales; family Fabaceae; genus Phaseolus; species Phaseolus vulgaris. The sequence goes on along the minus strand of NC_143505.1, from coordinate 26,977,068 downwards.
TTTTCGTATGTTCTAAGGTCTATTAATTGATTCAAACACCTAGGATACATACACCCTTGAAAAAAACCATTTCATGTGTTCAAATTGTATTTTGATATGTTTAATACTTCTTTTACAACCTAAGGTCTATTCATTGATTGAAACACTTATGATATCTTTGAAAAACAATTTCACGTGTTAAAATTGTGTTTTGATACGTTTAATACTTCTTTCGTTTACAATCTAAGGTTTTATAACCTAGGAAACTATAAGAAAGTGAATGTTCTGTATAATAATAGTTTATTAAAAGTATCTTAACTATTGAAAACAAGCGTATTACTTAACTAAATGTTTTCGCTATTAATTGATTGAAAACACTTATGATATCTTTGAAAACCAATTCCATGTGTTCAAATTGTGTTTTGATATGTTCAATATTTCTTTTACAATCTTAGTCTATTAATTGATTGAAACACTTATGAGTATCGTTGAAAAACAATCTCATGTGTTAGAATTGTGTTTTCGTATGTTCTAAGGTCTATTAATTGATTCAAACACCTAGGATACATACACCCTTGAAAAAAACCATTTCATGTGTTCAAATTGTATTTTGATATGTTTAATACTTCTTTTACAACCTAAGGTCTATTCATTGATTGAAACACTTATGATATCTTTGAAAAACAATTTCACGTGTTAAAATTGTGTTTTGATACGTTTAATACTTCTTTCGTTTACAATCTAAGGTTTTATAACCTAGGAAACTATAAGAAAGTGAATGTTCTGTATAATAATAGTTTATTAAAAGTATCTTAACTATTGAAAACAAGCGTATTACTTAACTAAATGTTTTCGCTATTAATTGATTGAAAACACTTATGATATCTTTGAAAACCAATTCCATGTGTTCAAATTGTGTTTTGATATGTTCAATATTTCTTTTACAATCTTAGTCTATTAATTGATTGAAACACTTATGAGTATCGTTGAAAAACAATCTCATGTGTTAGAATTGTGTTTTCGTATGTTCTAAGGTCTATTAATTGATTCAAATACCTAGGATACATACACCCTTGAAAAAAACCATTTCATGTGTTCAAATTGTATTTTGATATGTTTAATACTTCTTTTACAACCTAAGGTCTATTCATTGATTGAAACACTTATGATATCTTTGAAAAACAATTTCACGTGTTAAAATTGTGTTTTGATACGTTTAATACTTCTTTCGTTTACAATCTAAGGTTTTATAACCTAGGAAACTATAAGAAAGTGAATGTTCTGTATAATAATAGTTTATTAAAAGTATCTTAACTATTAAAAACAAGCGTATTACTTAACTAAATGTTTTCGCTATTAATTGATTGAAAACACTTATGATATCTTTGAAAACCAATTCCATGTGTTCAAATTGTGTTTTGATATGTTCAATATTTCTTTTACAATCTTAGTCTATTAATTGATTGAAACACTTATGAGTATCGTTGAAAAACAATCTCATGTGTTAGAATTGTGTTTTCGTATGTTCTAAGGTCTATTAATTGATTCAAACACCTAGGATACATACACCCTTGAAAAAAACCATTTCATGTGTTCAAATTGTATTTTGATATGTTTAATACTTCTTTTACAACCTAAGGTCTATTCATTGATTGAAACACTTATGATATCTTTGAAAAACAATTTCACGTGTTAAAATTGTGTTTTGATACGTTTAATACTTCTTTCGTTTACAATCTAAGGTTTTATAACCTAGGAAACTATAAGAAAGTGAATGTTCTGTATAATAATAGTTTATTAAAAGTATCTTAACTATTGAAAACAAGCGTATTACTTAACTAAATGTTTTCGCTATTAATTGATTGAAAACACTTATGATATCTTTGAAAACCAATTCCATGTGTTCAAATTGTGTTTTGATATGTTCAATATTTCTTTTACAATCTTAGTCTATTAATTGATTGAAACACTTATGAGTATCGTTGAAAAACAATCTCATGTGTTAGAATTGTGTTTTCGTATGTTCTAAGGTCTATTAATTGATTCAAACACCTAGGATACATACACCCTTGAAAAAAACCATTTCATGTGTTCAAATTGTATTTTGATATGTTTAATACTTCTTTTACAACCTAAGGTCTATTCATTGATTGAAACACTTATGATATCTTTGAAAAACAATTTCACGTGTTAAAATTGTGTTTTGATACGTTTAATACTTCTTTCGTTTACAATCTAAGGTTTTATAACCTAGGAAACTATAAGAAAGTGAATGTTCTGTATAATAATAGTTTATTAAAAGTATCTTAACTATTGAAAACAAGCGTATTACTTAACTAAATGTTTTCGCTATTAATTGATTGAAAACACTTATGATATCTTTGAAAACCAATTCCATGTGTTCAAATTGTGTTTTGATATGTTCAATATTTCTTTTACAATCTTAGTCTATTAATTGATTGAAACACTTATGAGTATCGTTGAAAAACAATCTCATGTGTTAGAATTGTGTTTTCGTATGTTCTAAGGTCTATTAATTGATTCAAACACCTAGGATACATACACCCTTGAAAAAACCATTTCATGTGTTCAAATTGTATTTTGATATGTTTAATACTTCTTTTACAGCCTAAGGTCTATTCATTGATTGAAACACTTATGATATCTTTGAAAAACAATTTCACGTGTTAAAATTGTGTTTTGATACGTTTAATACTTCTTTCGTTTACAATCTAAGGTTTTATAACCTAGGAAACTATAAGAAAGTGAATGTTCTGTATAATAATAGTTTATTAAAAGTATCTTAACTATTGAAAACAAGCGTATTACTTAACTAAATGTTTTCGCTATTAATTGATTGAAAACACTTATGATATCTTTGAAAACCAATTCCATGTGTTCAAATTGTGTTTTGATATGTTCAATATTTCTTTTACAATCTTAGTCTATTAATTGATTGAAACACTTATGAGTATCGTTGAAAAACAATCTCATGTGTTAGAATTGTGTTTTCGTATGTTCTAAGGTCTATTAATTGATTCAAACACCTAGGATACATACACCCTTGAAAAAAACCATTTCATGTGTTCAAATTGTATTTTGATATGTTTAATACTTCTTTTACAACCTAAGGTCTATTCATTGATTGAAACACTTATGATATCTATGAAAAACAATTTTACGTGTTAAAATTGTGTTTTGATACGTTTAATACTTCTTTCGTTTACAATCTAAGGTTTTATAACCTAGGAAACTATAAGAAAGTGAATGTTCTGTATAATAATAGTTTATTAAAAGTATCTTAACTATTGAAAACAAGCGTATTACTTAACTAAATGTTTTCGCTATTAATTGATTGAAAACACTTATGATATCTTTGAAAACCAATTCCATGTGTTCAAATTGTGTTTTGATATGTTCAATATTTCTTTTACAATCTTAGTCTATTAATTGATTGAAACACTTATGAGTATCGTTGAAAAACAATCTCATGTGTTAGAATTGTGTTTTCGTATGTTCTAAGGTCTATTAATTGATTCAAACACCTAGGATACATACACCCTTGAAAAAAACCATTTCATGTGTTCAAATTGTATTTTGATATGTTTAATACTTCTTTTACAACCTAAGGTCTATTCATTGATTGAAACACTTATGATATCTTTGAAAAACAATTTCACGTGTTAAAATTGTGTTTTGATACGTTTAATACTTCTTTCGTTTACAATCTAAGGTTTTATAACCTAGGAAACTATAAGAAAGTGAATGTTCTGTATAATAATAGTTTATTAAAAGTATCTTAACTATTGAAAACAAGCGTATTACTTAACTAAATGTTTTCGCTATTAATTGATTGAAAACACTTATGATATCTTTGAAAACCAATTCCATGTGTTCAAATTGTGTTTTGATATGTTCAATATTTCTTTTACAATCTTAGTCTATTAATTGATTGAAACACTTATGAGTATCGTTGAAAAACAATCTCATGTGTTAGAATTGTGTTTTCGTATGTTCTAAGGTCTATTAATTGATTCAAACACCTAGGATACATACACCCTTGAAAAAAACCATTTCATGTGTTCAAATTGTATTTTGATATGTTTAATACTTCTTTTACAACCTAAGGTCTATTCATTGATTGAAACACTTATGATATCTTTGAAAAACAATTTCACGTGTTAAAATTGTGTTTTGATACGTTTAATACTTCTTTCGTTTACAATCTAAGGTTTTATAACCTAGGAAACTATAAGAAAGTGAATGTTCTGTATAATAATAGTTTATTAAAAGTATCTTAACTATTGAAAACAAGCGTATTACTTAACTAAATGTTTTCGCTATTAATTGATTGAAAACACTTATGATATCTTTGAAAACCAATTCCATGTGTTCAAATTGTGTTTTGATATGTTCAATATTTCTTTTACAATCTTAGTCTATTAATTGATTGAAACACTTATGAGTATCGTTGAAAAACAATCTCATGTGTTAGAATTGTGTTTTCGTATGTTCTAAGGTCTATTAATTGATTCAAACACCTAGGATACATACACCCTTGAAAAAAACCATTTCATGTGTTCAAATTGTATTTTGATATGTTTAATACTTCTTTTACAGCCTAAGGTCTATTCATTGATTGAAACACTTATGATATCTTTGAAAAACAATTTCACGTGTTAAAATTGTGTTTTGATACGTTTAATACTTCTTTCGTTTACAATCTAAGGTTTTATAACCTAGGAAACTATAAGAAAGTGAATGTTCTGTATAATAATAGTTTATTAAAAGTATCTTAACTATTGAAAACAAGCGTATTACTTAACTAAATGTTTTCGCTATTAATTGATTGAAAACACTTATGATATCTTTGAAAACCAATTCCATGTGTTCAAATTGTGTTTTGATATGTTCAATATTTCTTTTACAATCTTAGTCTATTAATTGATTGAAACACTTATGAGTATCGTTGAAAAACAATCTCATGTGTTAGAATTGTGTTTTCGTATGTTCTAAGGTCTATTAATTGATTCAAACACCTAGGATACATACACCCTTGAAAAAAACCATTTCATGTGTTCAAATTGTATTTTGATATGTTTAATACTTCTTTTACAGCCTAAGGTCTATTCATTGATTGAAACACTTATGATATCTTTGAAAAACAATTTCACGTGTTAAAATTGTGTTTTGATACGTTTAATACTTCTTTCGTTTACAATCTAAGGTTTTATAACCTAGGAAACTATAAGAAAGTGAATGTTCTGTATAATAATAGTTTATTAAAAGTATCTTAACTATTGAAAACAAGCGTATTACTTAACTAAATGTTTTCGCTATTAATTGATTGAAAACACTTATGATATCTTTGAAAACCAATTCCATGTGTTCAAATTGTGTTTTGATATGTTCAATATTTCTTTTACAATCTTAGTCTATTAATTGATTGAAACACTTATGAGTATCGTTGAAAAACAATCTCATGTGTTAGAATTGTGTTTTCGTATGTTCTAAGGTCTATTAATTGATTCAAACACCTAGGATACATACACCCTTGAAAAAAACCATTTCATGTGTTCAAATTGTATTTTGATATGTTTAATACTTCTTTTACAGCCTAAGGTCTATTCATTGATTGAAACACTTATGATATCTTTGAAAAACAATTTCACGTGTTAAAATTGTGTTTTGATACGTTTAATACTTCTTTCGTTTACAATCTAAGGTTTTATAACCTAGGAAACTATAAGAAAGTGAATGTTCTGTATAATAATAGTTTATTAAAAGTATCTTAACTATTGAAAACAAGCGTATTACTTAACTAAATGTTTTCGCTATTAATTGATTGAAAACACTTATGATATCTTTGAAAACCAATTCCATGTGTTCAAATTGTGTTTTGATATGTTCAATATTTCTTTTACAATCTTAGTCTATTAATTGATTGAAACACTTATGAGTATCGTTGAAAAACAATCTCATGTGTTAGAATTGTGTTTTCGTATGTTCTAAGGTCTATTAATTGATTCAAACACCTAGGATACATACACCCTTGAAAAAAACCATTTCATGTGTTCAAATTGTATTTTGATATGTTTAATACTTCTTTTACAACCTAAGGTCTATTCATTGATTGAAACACTTATGATATCTTTGAAAAACAATTTCACGTGTTAAAATTGTGTTTTGATACGTTTAATACTTCTTTCGTTTACAATCTAAGGTTTTATAACCTAGGAAACTATAAGAAAGTGAATGTTCTGTATAATAATAGTTTATTAAAAGTATCTTAACTATTGAAAACAAGCGTATTACTTAACTAAATGTTTTCGCTATTAATTGATTGAAAACACTTATGATATCTTTGAAAACCAATTCCATGTGTTCAAATTGTGTTTTGATATGTTCAATATTTCTTTTACAATCTTAGTCTATTAATTGATTGAAACACTTATGAGTATCGTTGAAAAACAATCTCATGTGTTAGAATTGTGTTTTCGTATGTTCTAAGGTCTATTAATTGATTCAAACACCTAGGATACATACACCCTTGAAAAAAACCATTTCATGTGTTCAAATTGTATTTTGATATGTTTAATACTTCTTTTACAACCTAAGGTCTATTCATTGATTGAAACACTTATGATATCTTTGAAAAACAATTTCACGTGTTAAAATTGTGTTTTGATACGTTTAATACTTCTTTCGTTTACAATCTAAGGTTTTATAACCTAGGAAACTATAAGAAAGTGAATGTTCTGTATAATAATAGTTTATTAAAAGTATCTTAACTATTGAAAACAAGCGTATTACTTAACTAAATGTTTTCGCTATTAATTGATTGAAAACACTTATGATATCTTTGAAAACCAATTCCATGTGTTCAAATTGTGTTTTGATATGTTCAATATTTCTTTTACAATCTTAGTCTATTAATTGATTGAAACACTTATGAGTATCGTTGAAAAACAATCTCATGTGTTAGAATTGTGTTTTCGTATGTTCTAAGGTCTATTAATTGATTCAAACACCTAGGATACATACACCCTTGAAAAAAACCATTTCATGTGTTCAAATTGTATTTTGATATGTTTAATACTTCTTTTACAACCTAAGGTCTATTCATTGATTGAAACACTTATGATATCTTTGAAAAACAATTTCACGTGTTAAAATTGTGTTTTGATACGTTTAATACTTCTTTCGTTTACAATCTAAGGTTTTATAACCTAGGAAACTATAAGAAAGTGAATGTTCTGTATAATAATAGTTTATTAAAAGTATCTTAACTATTGAAAACAAGCGTATTACTTAACTAAATGTTTTCGCTATTAATTGATTGAAAACACTTATGATATCTTTGAAAACCAATTCCATGTGTTCAAATTGTGTTTTGATATGTTCAATATTTCTTTTACAATCTTAGTCTATTAATTGATTGAAACACTTATGAGTATCGTTGAAAAACAATCTCATGTGTTAGAATTGTGTTTTCGTATGTTCTAAGGTCTATTAATTGATTCAAACACCTAGGATACATACACCCTTGAAAAAAACCATTTCATGTGTTCAAATTGTATTTTGATATGTTTAATACTTCTTTTACAACCTAAGGTCTATTCATTGATTGAAACACTTATGATATCTTTGAAAAACAATTTCACGTGTTAAAATTGTGTTTTGATACGTTTAATACTTCTTTCGTTTACAATCTAAGGTTTTATAACCTAGGAAACTATAAGAAAGTGAATGTTCTGTATAATAATAGTTTATTAAAAGTATCTTAACTATTGAAAACAAGCGTATTACTTAACTAAATGTTTTCGCTATTAATTGATTGAAAACACTTATGATATCTTTGAAAACCAATTCCATGTGTTCAAATTGTGTTTTGATATGTTCAATATTTCTTTTACAATCTTAGTCTATTAATTGATTGAAACACTTATGAGTATCGTTGAAAAACAATCTCATGTGTTAGAATTGTGTTTTCGTATGTTCTAAGGTCTATTAATTGATTCAAACACCTAGGATACATACACCCTTGAAAAAAACCATTTCATGTGTTCAAATTGTATTTTGATATGTTTAATACTTCTTTTACAACCTAAGGTCTATTCATTGATTGAAACACTTATGATATCTTTGAAAAACAATTTCACGTGTTAAAATTGTGTTTTGATACGTTTAATACTTCTTTCGTTTACAATCTAAGGTTTTATAACCTAGGAAACTATAAGAAAGTGAATGTTCTGTATAATAATAGTTTATTAAAAGTATCTTAACTATTGAAAACAAGCGTATTACTTAACTAAATGTTTTCGCTATTAATTGATTGAAAACACTTATGATATCTTTGAAAACCAATTCCATGTGTTCAAATTGTGTTTTGATATGTTCAATATTTCTTTTACAATCTTAGTCTATTAATTGATTGAAACACTTATGAGTATCGTTGAAAAACAATCTCATGTGTTAGAATTGTGTTTTCGTATGTTCTAAGGTCTATTAATTGATTCAAACACCTAGGATACATACACCCTTGAAAAAAACCATTTCATGTGTTCAAATTGTATTTTGATATGTTTAATACTTCTTTTACAACCTAAGGTCTATTCATTGATTGAAACACTTATGATATCTATGAAAAACAATTTTACGTGTTAAAATTGTGTTTTGATACGTTTAATACTTCTTTCGTTTACAATCTAAGGTTTTATAACCTAGGAAACTATAAGAAAGTGAATGTTCTGTATAATAATAGTTTATTAAAAGTATCTTAACTATTGAAAACAAGCGTATTACTTAACTAAATGTTTTCGCTATTAATTGATTGAAAACACTTATGATATCTTTGAAAACCAATTCCATGTGTTCAAATTGTGTTTTGATATGTTCAATATTTCTTTTACAATCTTAGTCTATTAATTGATTGAAACACTTATGAGTATCGTTGAAAAACAATCTCATGTGTTAGAATTGTGTTTTCGTATGTTCTAAGGTCTATTAATTGATTCAAACACCTAGGATACATACACCCTTGAAAAAAACCATTTCATGTGTTCAAATTGTATTTTGATATGTTTAATACTTCTTTTACAACCTAAGGTCTATTCATTGATTGAAACACTTATGATATCTTTGAAAAACAATTTCACGTGTTAAAATTGTGTTTTGATACGTTTAATACTTCTTTCGTTTACAATCTAAGGTTTTATAACCTAGGAAACTATAAGAAAGTGAATGTTCTGTATAATAATAGTTTATTAAAAGTATCTTAACTATTGAAAACAAGCGTATTACTTAACTAAATGTTTTCGCTATTAATTGATTGAAAACACTTATGATATCTTTGAAAACCAATTCCATGTGTTCAAATTGTGTTTTGATATGTTCAATATTTCTTTTACAATCTTAGTCTATTAATTGATTGAAACACTTATGAGTATCGTTGAAAAACAATCTCATGTGTTAGAATTGTGTTTTCGTATGTTCTAAGGTCTATTAATTGATTCAAACACCTAGGATACATACACCCTTGAAAAAAACCATTTCATGTGTTCAAATTGTATTTTGATATGTTTAATACTTCTTTTACAACCTAAGGTCTATTCATTGATTGAAACACTTATGATATCTTTGAAAAACAATTTCACGTGTTAAAATTGTGTTTTGATACGTTTAATACTTCTTTCGTTTACAATCTAAGGTTTTATAACCTAGGAAACTATAAGAAAGTGAATGTTCTGTATAATAATAGTTTATTAAAAGTATCTTAACTATTGAAAACAAGCGTATTACTTAACTAAATGTTTTCGCTATTAATTGATTGAAAACACTTATGATATCTTTGAAAACCAATTCCATGTGTTCAAATTGTGTTTTGATATGTTCAATATTTCTTTTACAATCTTAGTCTATTAATTGATTGAAACACTTATGAGTATCGTTGAAAAACAATCTCATGTGTTAGAATTGTGTTTTCGTATGTTCTAAGGTCTATTAATTGATTCAAACACCTAGGATACATACACCCTTGAAAAAACCATTTCATGTGTTCAAATTGTATTTTGATATGTTTAATACTTCTTTTACAGCCTAAGGTCTATTCATTGATTGAAACACTTATGATATCTTTGAAAAACAATTTCACGTGTTAAAATTGTGTTTTGATACGTTTAATACTTCTTTCGTTTACAATCTAAGGTTTTATAACCTAGGAAACTATAAGAAAGTGAATGTTCTGTATAATAATAGTTTATTAAAAGTATCTTAACTATTGAAAACAAGCGTATTACTTAACTAAATGTTTTCGCTATTAATTGATTGAAAACACTTATGATATCTTTGAAAACCAATTCCATGTGTTCAAATTGTGTTTTGATATGTTCAATATTTCTTTTACAATCTTAGTCTATTAATTGATTGAAACACTTATGAGTATCGTTGAAAAACAATCTCATGTGTTAGAATTGTGTTTTCGTATGTTCTAAGGTCTATTAATTGATTCAAACACCTAGGATACATACACCCTTGAAAAAAACCATTTCATGTGTTCAAATTGTATTTTGATATGTTTAATACTTCTTTTACAGCCTAAGGTCTATTCATTGATTGAAACACTTATGATATCTTTGAAAAACAATTTCACGTGTTAAAATTGTGTTTTGATACGTTTAATACTTCTTTCGTTTACAATCTAAGGTTTTATAACCTAGGAAACTATAAGAAAGTGAATGTTCTGTATAATAATAGTTTATTAAAAGTATCTTAACTATTGAAAACAAGCGTATTACTTAACTAAATGTTTTCGCTATTAATTGATTGAAAACACTTATGATATCTTTGAAAACCAATTCCATGTGTTCAAATTGTGTTTTGATATGTTCAATATTTCTTTTACAATCTTAGTCTATTAATTGATTGAAACACTTATGAGTATCGTTGAAAAACAATCTCATGTGTTAGAATTGTGTTTTCGTATGTTCTAAGGTCTATTAATTGATTCAAACACCTAGGATACATACACCCTTGAAAAAAACCATTTCATGTGTTCAAATTGTATTTTGATATGTTTAATACTTCTTTTACAACCTAAGGTCTATTCATTGATTGAAACACTTATGATATCTTTGAAAAACAATTTCACGTGTTAAAATTGTGTTTTGATACGTTTAATACTTCTTTCGTTTACAATCTAAGGTTTTATAACCTAGGAAACTATAAGAAAGTGAATGTTCTGTATAATAATAGTTTATTAAAAGTATCTTAACTATTGAAAACAAGCGTATTACTTAACTAAATGTTTTCGCTATTAATTGATTGAAAACACTTATGATATCTTTGAAAACCAATTCCATGTGTTCAAATTGTGTTTTGATATGTTCAATATTTCTTTTACAATCTTAGTCTATTAATTGATTGAAACACTTATGAGTATCGTTGAAAAACAATCTCATGTGTTAGAATTGTGTTTTCGTATGTTCTAAGGTCTATTAATTGATTCAAACACCTAGGATACATACACCCTTGAAAAAAACCATTTCATGTGTTCAAATTGTATTTTGATATGTTTAATACTTCTTTTACAACCTAAGGTCTATTCATTGATTGAAACACTTATGATATCTTTGAAAAACAATTTCACGTGTTAAAATTGTGTTTTGATACGTTTAATACTTCTTTCGTTTACAATCTAAGGTTTTATAACCTAGGAAACTATAAGAAAGTGAATGTTCTGTATAATAATAGTTTATTAAAAGTATCTTAACTATTGAAAACAAGCGTATTACTTAACTAAATGTTTTCGCTATTAATTGATTGAAAACACTTATGATATCTTTGAAAACCAATTCCATGTGTTCAAATTGTGTTTTGATATGTTCAATATTTCTTTTACAATCTTAGTCTATTAATTGATTGAAACACTTATGAGTATCGTTGAAAAACAATCTCATGTGTTAGAATTGTGTTTTCGTATGTTCTAAGGTCTATTAATTGATTCAAACACCTAGGATACATACACCCTTGAAAAAACCATTTCATGTGTTCAAATTGTATTTTGATATGTTTAATACTTCTTTTACAGCCTAAGGTCTATTCATTGATTGAAACACTTATGATATCTTTGAAAAACAATTTCACGTGTTAAAATTGTGTTTTGATACGTTTAATACTTCTTTCGTTTACAATCTAAGGTTTTATAACCTAGGAAACTATAAGAAAGTGAATGTTCTGTATAATAATAGTTTATTAAAAGTATCTTAACTATTGAAAACAAGCGTATTACTTAACTAAATGTTTTCGCTATTAATTGATTGAAAACACTTATGATATCTTTGAAAACCAATTCCATGTGTTCAAATTGTGTTTTGATATGTTCAATATTTCTTTTACAATCTTAGTCTATTAATTGATTGAAACACTTATGAGTATCGTTGAAAAACAATCTCATGTGTTAGAATTGTGTTTTCGTATGTTCTAAGGTCTATTAATTGATTCAAACACCTAGGATACATACACCCTTGAAAAAAACCATTTCATGTGTTCAAATTGTATTTTGATATGTTTAATACTTCTTTTACAACCTAAGGTCTATTCATTGATTGAAACACTTATGATATCTTTGAAAAACAATTTCACGTGTTAAAATTGTGTTTTGATACGTTTAATACTTCTTTCGTTTACAATCTAAGGTTTTATAACCTAGGAAACTATAAGAAAGTGAATGTTCTGTATAATAATAGTTTATTAAAAGTATCTTAACTATTGAAAACAAGCGTATTACTTAACTAAATGTTTTCGCTATTAATTGATTGAAAACACTTATGATATCTTTGAAAACCAATTCCATGTGTTCAAATTGTGTTTTGATATGTTCAATATTTCTTTTACAATCTTAGTCTATTAATTGATTGAAACACTTATGAGTATCGTTGAAAAACAATCTCATGTGTTAGAATTGTGTTTTCGTATGTTCTAAGGTCTATTAATTGATTCAAACACCTAGGATACATACACCCTTGAAAAAAACCATTTCATGTGTTCAAATTGTATTTTGATATGTTTAATACTTCTTTTACAGCCTAAGGTCTATTCATTGATTGAAACACTTATGATATCTTTGAAAAACAATTTCACGTGTTAAAATTGTGTTTTGATACGTTTAATACTTCTTTCGTTTACAATCTAAGGTTTTATAACCTAGGAAACTATAAGAAAGTGAATGTTCTGTATAATAATAGTTTATTAAAAGTATCTTAACTATTGAAAACAAGCGTATTACTTAACTAAATGTTTTCGCTATTAATTGATTGAAAACACTTATGATATCTTTGAAAACCAATTCCATGTGTTCAAATTGTGTTTTGATATGTTCAATATTTCTTTTACAATCTTAGTCTATTAATTGATTGAAACACTTATGAGTATCGTTGAAAAACAATCTCATGTGTTAGAATTGTGTTTTCGTATGTTCTAAGGTCTATTAATTGATTCAAACACCTAGGATACATACACCCTTGAAAAAACCATTTCATGTGTTCAAATTGTATTTTGATATGTTTAATACTTCTTTTACAGCCTAAGGTCTATTCATTGATTGAAACACTTATGATATCTTTGAAAAACAATTTCACGTGTTAAAATTGTGTTTTGATACGTTTAATACTTCTTTCGTTTACAATCTAAGGTTTTATAACCTAGGAAACTATAAGAAAGTGAATGTTCTGTATAATAATAGTTTATTAAAAGTATCTTAACTATTGAAAACAAGCGTATTACTTAACTAAATGTTTTCGCTATTAATTGATTGAAAACACTTATGATATCTTTGAAAACCAATTCCATGTGTTCAAATTGTGTTTTGATATGTTCAATATTTCTTTTACAATCTTAGTCTATTAATTGATTGAAACACTTATGAGTATCGTTGAAAAACAATCTCATGTGTTAGAATTGTGTTTTCGTATGTTCTAAGGTCTATTAATTGATTCAAACACCTAGGATACATACACCCTTGAAAAAACCATTTCATGTGTTCAAATTGTATTTTGATATGTTTAATACTTCTTTTACAGCCTAAGGTCTATTCATTGATTGAAACACTTATGATATCTTTGAAAAACAATTTCACGTGTTAAAATTGTGTTTTGATACGTTTAATACTTCTTTCGTTTACAATCTAAGGTTTTATAACCTAGGAAACTATAAGAAAGTGAATGTTCTGTATAATAATAGTTTATTAAAAGTATCTTAACTATTGAAAACAAGCGTATTACTTAACTAAATGTTGTCGCTATTAATTGATTGAAAACACTTATGATATCTTTGAAAACCAATTCCATGTGTTCAAATTGTGTTTTGATATGTTCAATATTTCTTTTACAATCTTAGTCTATTAATTGATTGAAACACTTATGAGTATCGTTGAAAAACAATCTCATGTGTTAGAATTGTGTTTTCGTATGTTCTAAGGTCTATTAATTGATTCAAACACCTAGGATACATACACCCTTGAAAAAAACCATTTCATGTGTTCAAATTGTATTTTGATATGTTTAATACTTCTTTTACAACCTAAGGTCTATTCATTGATTGAAACACTTATGATATCTTTGAAAAACAATTTCACGTGTTAAAATTGTGTTTTGATACGTTTAATACTTCTTTCGTTTACAATCTAAGGTTTTATAACCTAGGAAACTATAAGAAAGTGAATGTTCTGTATAATAATAGTTTATTAAAAGTATCTTAACTATTGAAAACAAGCGTATTACTTAACTAAATGTTTTCGCTATTAATTGATTGAAAACACTTATGATATCTTTGAAAACCAATTCCATGTGTTCAAATTGTGTTTTGATATGTTCAATATTTCTTTTACAATCTTAGTCTATTAATTGATTGAAACACTTATGAGTATCGTTGAAAAACAATCTCATGTGTTAGAATTGTGTTTTCGTATGTTCTAAGGTCTATTAATTGATTCAAACACCTAGGATACATACACCCTTGAAAAAACCATTTCATGTGTTCAAATTGTATTTTGATATGTTTAATACTTCTTTTACAGCCTAAGGTCTATTCATTGATTGAAACACTTATGATATCTTTGAAAAACAATTTCACGTGTTAAAATTGTGTTTTGATACGTTTAATACTTCTTTCGTTTACAATCTAAGGTTTTATAACCTAGGAAACTATAAGAAAGTGAATGTTCTGTATAATAATAGTTTATTAAAAGTATCTTAACTATTGAAAACAAGCGTATTACTTAACTAAATGTTTTCGCTATTAATTGATTGAAAACACTTATGATATCTTTGAAAACCAATTCCATGTGTTCAAATTGTGTTTTGATATGTTCAATATTTCTTTTACAATCTTAGTCTATTAATTGATTGAAACACTTATGAGTATCGTTGAAAAACAATCTCATGTGTTAGAATTGTGTTTTCGTATGTTCTAAGGTCTATTAATTGATTCAAACACCTAGGATACATACACCCTTGAAAAAAACCATTTCATGTGTTCAAATTGTATTTTGATATGTTTAATACTTCTTTTACAGCCTAAGGTCTATTCATTGATTGAAACACTTATGATATCTTTGAAAAACAATTTCACGTGTTAAAATTGTGTTTTGATACGTTTAATACTTCTTTCGTTTACAATCTAAGGTTTTATAACCTAGGAAACTATAAGAAAGTGAATGTTCTGTATAATAATAGTTTATTAAAAGTATCTTAACTATTGAAAACAAGCGTATTACTTAACTAAATGTTTTCGCTATTAATTGATTGAAAACACTTATGATATCTTTGAAAACCAATTCCATGTGTTCAAATTGTGTTTTGATATGTTCAATATTTCTTTTACAATCTTAGTCTATTAATTGATTGAAACACTTATGAGTATCGTTGAAAAACAATCTCATGTGTTAGAATTGTGTTTTCGTATATTCTAAGGTCTATTAATTGATTCAAACACCTAGGATACATACACCCTTGAAAAAAACCATTTCATGTGTTCAAATTGTATTTTGATATGTTTAATACTTCTTTTACAGCCTAAGGTCTATTCATTGATTGAAACACTTATGATATCTTTGAAAAACAATTTCACGTGTTAAAATTGTGTTTTGATACGTTTAATACTTCTTTCGTTTACAATCTAAGGTTTTATAACCTAGGAAACTATAAGAAAGTGAATGTTCTGTATAATAATAGTTTATTAAAAGTATCTTAACTATTGAAAACAAGCGTATTACTTAACTAAATGTTTTCGCTATTAATTGATTGAAAACACTTATGATATCTTTGAAAACCAATTCCATGTGTTCAAATTGTGTTTTGATATGTTCAATATTTCTTTTACAATCTTAGTCTATTAATTGATTGAAACACTTATGAGTATCGTTGAAAAACAATCTCATGTGTTAGAATTGTGTTTTCGTATGTTCTAAGGTCTATTAATTGATTCAAACACCTAGGATACATACACCCTTGAAAAAAACCATTTCATGTGTTCAAATTGTATTTTGATATGTTTAATACTTCTTTTACAGCCTAAGGTCTATTCATTGATTGAAACACTTATGATATCTTTGAAAAACAATTTCACGTGTTAAAATTGTGTTTTGATACGTTTAATACTTCTTTCGTTTACAATCTAAGGTTTTATAACCTAGGAAACTATAAGAAAGTGAATGTTCTGTATAATAATAGTTTATTAAAAGTATCTTAACTATTGAAAACAAGCGTATTACTTAACTAAATGTTTTCGCTATTAATTGATTGAAAACACTTATGATATCTTTGAAAACCAATTCCATGTGTTCAAATTGTGTTTTGATATGTTCAATATTTCTTTTACAATCTTAGTCTATTAATTGATTGAAACACTTATGAGTATCGTTGAAAAACAATCTCATGTGTTAGAATTGTGTTTTCGTATGTTCTAAGGTCTATTAATTGATTCAAACACCTAGGATACATACACCCTTGAAAAAAACCATTTCATGTGTTCAAATTGTATTTTGATATGTTTAATACTTCTTTTACAGCCTAAGGTCTATTCATTGATTGAAACACTTATGATATCTTTGAAAAACAATTTCACGTGTTAAAATTGTGTTTTGATACGTTTAATACTTCTTTCGTTTACAATCTAAGGTTTTATAACCTAGGAAACTATAAGAAAGTGAATGTTCTGTATAATAATAGTTTATTAAAAGTATCTTAACTATTGAAAACAAGCGTATTACTTAACTAAATGTTTTCGCTATTAATTGATTGAAAACACTTATGATATCTTTGAAAACCAATTCCATGTGTTCAAATTGTGTTTTGATATGTTCAATATTTCTTTTACAATCTTAGTCTATTAATTGATTGAAACACTTATGAGTATCGTTGAAAAACAATCTCATGTGTTAGAATTGTGTTTTCGTATATTCTAAGGTCTATTAATTGATTCAAACACCTAGGATACATACACCCTTGAAAAAAACCATTTCATGTGTTCAAATTGTATTTTGATATGTTTAATACTTCTTTTACAGCCTAAGGTCTATTCATTGATTGAAACACTTATGATATCTTTGAAAAACAATTTCACGTGTTAAAATTGTGTTTTGATACGTTTAATACTTCTTTCGTTTACAATCTAAGGTTTTATAACCTAGGAAACTATAAGAAAGTGAATGTTCTGTATAATAATAGTTTATTAAAAGTATCTTAACTATTGAAAACAAGCGTATTACTTAACTAAATGTTTTCGCTATTAATTGATTGAAAACACTTATGATATCTTTGAAAACCAATTCCATGTGTTCAAATTGTGTTTTGATATGTTCAATATTTCTTTTACAATCTTAGTCTATTAATTGATTGAAACACTTATGAGTATCGTTGAAAAACAATCTCATGTGTTAGAATTGTGTTTTCGTATGTTCTAAGGTCTATTAATTGATTCAAACACCTAGGATACATACACCCTTGAAAAAAACCATTTCATGTGTTCAAATTGTATTTTGATATGTTTAATACTTCTTTTACAGCCTAAGGTCTATTTATTGATTGAAACACTTATGATATCTTTGAAAAACAATTTCACGTGTTAAAATTGTGTTTTGATACGTTTAATACTTCTTTCGTTTACAATCTAAGGTTTTATAACCTAGGAAACTATAAGAAAGTGAATGTTCTGTATAATAATAGTTTATTAAAAGTATCTTAACTATTGAAAACAAGCGTATTACTTAACTAAATGTTTTCGCTATTAATTGATTGAAAACACTTATGATATCTTTGAAAACCAATTCCATGTGTTCAAATTGTGTTTTGATATGTTCAATATTTCTTTTACAATCTTAGTCTATTAATTGATTGAAACACTTATGAGTATCGTTGAAAAACAATCTCATGTGTTAGAATTGTGTTTTCGTATGTTCTAAGGTCTATTAATTGATTCAAACACCTAGGATACATACACCCTTGAAAAAAACCATTTCATGTGTTCAAATTGTATTTTGATATGTTTAGTACTTCTTTTACAGCCTAAGGTCTATTCATTGATTGAAACACTTATGATATCTTTGAAAAACAATTTCACGTGTTAAAATTGTGTTTTGATACGTTTAATACTTCTTTCGTTTACAATCTAAGGTTTTATAACCTAGGAAACTATAAGAAAGTGAATGTTCTGTATAATAATAGTTTATTAAAAGTATCTTAACTATTGAAAACAAGCGTATTACTTAACTAAATGTTTTCGCTATTAATTGATTGAAAACACTTATGATATCTTTGAAAACCAATTCCATGTGTTCAAATTGTGTTTTGATATGTTCAATATTTCTTTTACAATCTTAGTCTATTAATTGATTGAAACACTTATGAGTATCGTTGAAAAACAATCTCATGTGTTAGAATTGTGTTTTCGTATGTTCTAAGGTCTATTAATTGATTCAAACACCTAGGATACATACACCCTTGAAAAAAACCATTTCATGTGTTCAAATTGTATTTTGATATGTTTAATACTTCTTTTACAGCCTAAGGTCTATTCATTGATTGAAACACTTATGATATCTTTGAAAAACAATTTCACGTGTTAAAATTGTGTTTTGATACGTTTAATACTTCTTTCGTTTACAATCTAAGGTTTTATAACCTAGGAAACTATAAGAAAGTGAATGTTCTGTATAATAATAGTTTATTAAAAGTATCTTAACTATTGAAAACAAGCGTATTACTTAACTAAATGTTTTCGCTATTAATTGATTGAAAACACTTATGATATCTTTGAAAACCAATTCCATGTGTTCAAATTGTGTTTTGATATGTTCAATATTTCTTTTACAATCTTAGTCTATTAATTGATTGAAACACTTATGAGTATCGTTGAAAAACAATCTCATGTGTTAGAATTGTGTTTTCGTATGTTCTAAGGTCTATTAATTGATTCAAACACCTAGGATACATACACCCTTGAAAAAAACCATTTCATGTGTTCAAATTGTATTTTGATATGTTTAATACTTCTTTTACAACCTAAGGTCTATTCATTGATTGAAACACTTATGATATCTTTGAAAAACAATTTCACGTGTTAAAATTGTGTTTTGATACGTTTAATACTTCTTTCGTTTACAATCTAAGGTTTTATAACCTAGGAAACTATAAGAAAGTGAATGTTCTGTATAATAATAGTTTATTAAAAGTATCTTAACTATTGAAAACAAGCGTATTACTTAACTAAATGTTTTCGCTATTAATTGATTGAAAACACTTATGATATCTTTGAAAACCAATTCCATGTGTTCAAATTGTGTTTTGATATGTTCAATATTTCTTTTACAATCTTAGTCTATTAATTGATTGAAACACTTATGAGTATCGTTGAAAAACAATCTCATGTGTTAGAATTGTGTTTTCGTATGTTCTAAGGTCTATTAATTGATTCAAACACCTAGGATACATACACCCTTGAAAAAAACCATTTCATGTGTTCAAATTGTATTTTGATATGTTTAATACTTCTTTTACAACCTAAGGTCTATTCATTGATTGAAACACTTATGATATCTTTGAAAAACAATTTCACGTGTTAAAATTGTGTTTTGATACGTTTAATACTTCTTTCGTTTACAATCTAAGGTTTTATAACCTAGGAAACTATAAGAAAGTGAATGTTCTGTATAATAATAGTTTATTAAAAGTATCTTAACTATTGAAAACAAGCGTATTACTTAACTAAATGTTTTCGCTATTAATTGATTGAAAACACTTATGATATCTTTGAAAACCAATTCCATGTGTTCAAATTGTGTTTTGATATGTTCAATATTTCTTTTACAATCTTAGTCTATTAATTGATTGAAACACTTATGAGTATCGTTGAAAAACAATCTCATGTGTTAGAATTGTGTTTTCGTATGTTCTAAGGTCTATTAATTGATTCAAACACCTAGGATACATACACCCTTGAAAAAAACCATTTCATGTGTTCAAATTGTATTTTGATATGTTTAATACTTCTTTTACAACCTAAGGTCTATTCATTGATTGAAACACTTATGATATCTTTGAAAAACAATTTCACGTGTTAAAATTGTGTTTTGATACGTTTAATACTTCTTTCGTTTACAATCTAAGGTTTTATAACCTAGGAAACTATAAGAAAGTGAATGTTCTGTATAATAATAGTTTATTAAAAGTATCTTAACTATTGAAAACAAGCGTATTACTTAACTAAATGTTTTCGCTATTAATTGATTGAAAACACTTATGATATCTTTGAAAACCAATTCCATGTGTTCAAATTGTGTTTTGATATGTTCAATATTTCTTTTACAATCTTAGTCTATTAATTGATTGAAACACTTATGAGTATCGTTGATAAACAATCTCATGTGTTAGAATTGTGTTTTCGTATGTTCTAAGGTCTATTAATTGATTCAAACACCTAGGATACATACACCCTTGAAAAAAACCATTTCATGTGTTCAAATTGTATTTTGATATGTTTAATACTTCTTTTACAACCTAAGGTCTATTCATTGATTGAAACACTTATGATATCTTTGAAAAACAATTTCACGTGTTAAAATTGTGTTTTGATACGTTTAATACTTCTTTCGTTTACAATCTAAGGTTTTATAACCTAGGAAACTATAAGAAAGTGAATGTTCTGCATAATAATAGTTTATTAAAAGTATCTTAACTATTGAAAACAAGCGTATTACTTAACTAAATGTTTTCGCTATTAATTGATTGAAAACACTTATGATATCTTTGAAAACCAATTCCATGTGTTCAAATTGTGTTTTGATATGTTCAATATTTCTTTTACAATCTTAGTCTATTAATTGATTGAAACACTTATGAGTATCGTTGAAAAACAATCTCATGTGTTAGAATTGTGTTTTCGTATGTTCTAAGGTCTATTAATTGATTCAAACACCTAGGATACATACACCCTTGAAAAAAACCATTTCATGTGTTCAAATTGTATTTTGATATGTTTAATACTTCTTTTACAACCTAAGGTCTATTCATTGATTGAAACACTTATGATATCTTTGAAAAACAATTTCACGTGTTAAAATTGTGTTTTGATACGTTTAATACTTCTTTCGTTTACAATCTAAGGTTTTATAACCTAGGAAACTATAAGAAAGTGAATGTTCTGTATAATAATAGTTTATTAAAAGTATCTTAACTATTGAAAACAAGCGTATTACTTAACTAAATGTTTTCGCTATTAATTGATTGAAAACACTTATGATATCTTTGAAAACCAATTCCATGTGTTCAAATTGTGTTTTGATATGTTCAATATTTCTTTTACAATCTTAGTCTATTAATTGATTGAAACACTTATGAGTATCGTTGAAAAACAATCTCATGTGTTAGAATTGTGTTTTCGTATGTTCTAAGGTCTATTAATTGATTCAAACACCTAGGATACATACACCCTTGAAAAAAACCATTTCATGTGTTCAAATTGTATTTTGATATGTTTAATACTTCTTTTACAACCTAAGGTCTATTCATTGATTGAAACACTTATGATATCTTTGAAAAACAATTTCACGTGTTAAAATTGTGTTTTGATACGTTTAATACTTCTTTCGTTTACAATCTAAGGTTTTATAACCTAGGAAACTATAAGAAAGTGAATGTTCTGTATAATAATAGTTTATTAAAAGTATCTTAACTATTGAAAACAAGCGTATTACTTAACTAAATGTTTTCGCTATTAATTGATTGAAAACACTTATGATATCTTTGAAAACCAATTCCATGTGTTCAAATTGTGTTTTGATATGTTCAATATTTCTTTTACAATCTTAGTCTATTAATTGATTGAAACACTTATGAGTATCGTTGAAAAACAATCTCATGTGTTAGAATTGTGTTTTCGTATGTTCTAAGGTCTATTAATTGATTCAAACACCTAGGATACATACACCCTTGAAAAAAACCATTTCATGTGTTCAAATTGTATTTTGATATGTTTAATACTTCTTTTACAACCTAAGGTCTATTCATTGATTGAAACACTTATGATATCTTTGAAAAACAATTTCACGTGTTAAAATTGTGTTTTGATACGTTTAATACTTCTTTCGTTTACAATCTAAGGTTTTATAACCTAGGAAACTATAAGAAAGTGAATGTTCTGTATAATAATAGTTTATTAAAAGTATCTTAACTATTGAAAACAAGCGTATTACTTAACTAAATGTTTTCGCTATTAATTGATTGAAAACACTTATGATATCTTTGAAAACCAATTCCATGTGTTCAAATTGTGTTTTGATATGTTCAATATTTCTTTTACAATCTTAGTCTATTAATTGATTGAAACACTTATGAGTATCGTTGAAAAACAATCTCATGTGTTAGAATTGTGTTTTCGTATGTTCTAAGGTCTATTAATTGATTCAAACACCTAGGATACATACACCCTTGAAAAAAACCATTTCATGTGTTCAAATTGTATTTTGATATGTTTAATACTTCTTTTACAACCTAAGGTCTATTCATTGATTGAAACACTTATGATATCTTTGAAAAACAATTTCACGTGTTAAAATTGTGTTTTGATACGTTTAATACTTCTTTCGTTTACAATCTAAGGTTTTATAACCTAGGAAACTATAAGAAAGTGAATGTTCTGTATAATAATAGTTTATTAAAAGTATCTTAACTATTGAAAACAAGCGTATTACTTAACTAAATGTTTTCGCTATTAATTGATTGAAAACACTTATGATATCTTTGAAAACCAATTCCATGTGTTCAAATTGTGTTTTGATATGTTCAATATTTCTTTTACAATCTTAGTCTATTAATTGATTGAAACACTTATGAGTATCGTTGAAAAACAATCTCATGTGTTAGAATTGTGTTTTCGTATGTTCTAAGGTCTATTAATTGATTCAAACACCTAGGATACATACACCCTTGAAAAAAACCATTTCATGTGTTCAAATTGTATTTTGATATGTTTAATACTTCTTTTACAACCTAAGGTCTATTCATTGATTGAAACACTTATGATATCTTTGAAAAACAATTTCACGTGTTAAAATTGTGTTTTGATACG
Organism: Phaseolus vulgaris; assembly: GCF_051622355.1. Classification (NCBI taxonomy): domain Eukaryota; kingdom Viridiplantae; phylum Streptophyta; class Magnoliopsida; order Fabales; family Fabaceae; genus Phaseolus; species Phaseolus vulgaris. The sequence goes on along the minus strand of NC_143505.1, from coordinate 26,953,470 downwards.
TTTAATACTTCTTTCGTTTACAATCTAAGGTTTTATAACCTAGGAAACTATAAGAAAGTGAATGTTCTGTATAATAATAGTTTATTAAAAGTATCTTAACTATTGAAAACAAGCGTATTACTTAACTAAATGTTTTCGCTATTAATTGATTGAAAACACTTATGATATCTTTGAAAACCAATTCCATGTGTTCAAATTGTGTTTTGATATGTTCAATATTTCTTTTACAATCTTAGTCTATTAATTGATTGAAACACTTATGAGTATCGTTGAAAAACAATCTCATGTGTTAGAATTGTGTTTTCGTATGTTCTAAGGTCTATTAATTGATTCAAACACCTAGGATACATACACCCTTGAAAAAAACCATTTCATGTGTTCAAATTGTATTTTGATATGTTTAATACTTCTTTTACAGCCTAAGGTCTATTCATTGATTGAAACACTTATGATATCTTTGAAAAACAATTTCACGTGTTAAAATTGTGTTTTGATACGTTTAATACTTCTTTCGTTTACAATCTAAGGTTTTATAACCTAGGAAACTATAAGAAAGTGAATGTTCTGTATAATAATAGTTTATTAAAAGTATCTTAACTATTGAAAACAAGCGTATTACTTAACTAAATGTTTTCGCTATTAATTGATTGAAAACACTTATGATATCTTTGAAAACCAATTCCATGTGTTCAAATTGTGTTTTGATATGTTCAATATTTCTTTTACAATCTTAGTCTATTAATTGATTGAAACACTTATGAGTATCGTTGAAAAACAATCTCATGTGTTAGAATTGTGTTTTCGTATGTTCTAAGGTCTATTAATTGATTCAAACACCTAGGATACATACACCCTTGAAAAAAACCATTTCATGTGTTCAAATTGTATTTTGATATGTTTAATACTTCTTTTACACCCTAAGGTCTATTCATTGATTGAAACACTTATGATATCTTTGAAAAACAATTTCACGTGTTAAAATTGTGTTTTGATACGTTTAATACTTCTTTCGTTTACAATCTAAGGTTTTATAACCTAGGAAACTATAAGAAAGTGAATGTTCTGTATAATAATAGTTTATTAAAAGTATCTTAACTATTGAAAACAAGCGTATTACTTAACTAAATGTTTTCGCTATTAATTGATTGAAAACACTTATGATATCTTTGAAAACCAATTCCATGTGTTCAAATTGTGTTTTGATATGTTCAATATTTCTTTTACAATCTTAGTCTATTAATTGATTGAAACACTTATGAGTATCGTTGAAAAACAATCTCATGTGTTAGAATTGTGTTTTCGTATGTTCTAAGGTCTATTAATTGATTCAAACACCTAGGATACATACACCCTTGAAAAAAACCATTTCATGTGTTCAAATTGTATTTTGATATGTTTAATACTTCTTTTACAGCCTAAGGTCTATTCATTGATTGAAACACTTATGATATCTTTGAAAAACAATTTCACGTGTTAAAATTGTGTTTTGATACGTTTAATACTTCTTTCGTTTACAATCTAAGGTTTTATAACCTAGGAAACTATAAGAAAGTGAATGTTCTGTATAATAATAGTTTATTAAAAGTATCTTAACTATTGAAAACAAGCGTATTACTTAACTAAATGTTTTCGCTATTAATTGATTGAAAACACTTATGATATCTTTGAAAACCAATTCCATGTGTTCAAATTGTGTTTTGATATGTTCAATATTTCTTTTACAATCTTAGTCTATTAATTGATTGAAACACTTATGAGTATCGTTGAAAAACAATCTCATGTGTTAGAATTGTGTTTTCGTATGTTCTAAGGTCTATTAATTGATTCAAACACCTAGGATACATACACCCTTGAAAAAAACCATTTCATGTGTTCAAATTGTATTTTGATATGTTTAATACTTCTTTTACAACCTAAGGTCTATTCATTGATTGAAGCACTTATGTTATCTTTGAAAAACAATTTCACGTGTTAAAATTGTGTTTTGATACGTTTAATACTTCTTTCCTTTACAATCTAAGGTTTTATATCCTAGGAAACTATAAGAAAGTGAATGTTCTGTATAATAATAGTTTATTAAAAGTATCTTAACTATTGAAAACAAGCGTATTACTTAACTAAATGTTTTCGCTATTAATTGATTGAAAACACTTATGATATCTTTGAAAACCAATTCCATGTGTTCAAATTGTGTTTTGATATGTTCAATATTTCTTTTACAATCTTAGTCTATTAATTGATTGAAACACTTATGAGTATCGTTGAAAAACAATCTCATGTGTTAGAATTGTGTTTTCGTATGTTCTAAGGTCTATTAATTGATTCAAACACCTAGGATACATACACCCTTGAAAAAAACCATTTCATGTGTTCAAATTGTATTTTGATATGTTTAATACTTCTTTTACAACCTAAGGTCTATTCATTGATTGAAACACTTATGATATCTTTGAAAAACAATTTCACGTGTTAAAATTGTGTTTTGATACGTTTAATACTTCTTTCGTTTACAATCTAAGGTTTTATAACCTAGGAAACTATAAGAAAGTGAATGTTCTGTATAATAATAGTTTATTAAAAGTATCTTAACTATTGAAAACAAGCGTATTACTTAACTAAATGTTTTCGCTATTAATTGATTGAAAACACTTATGATATCTTTGAAAACCAATTCCATGTGTTCAAATTGTGTTTTGATATGTTCAATATTTCTTTTACAATCTTAGTCTATTAATTGATTGAAACACTTATGAGTATCGTTGAAAAACAATCTCATGTGTTAGAATTGTGTTTTCGTATGTTCTAAGGTCTATTAATTGATTCAAACACCTAGGATACATACACCCTTGAAAAAAACCATTTCATGTGTTCAAATTGTATTTTGATATGTTTAATACTTCTTTTACAACCTAAGGTCTATTCATTGATTGAAACACTTATGATATCTTTGAAAAACAATTTCACGTGTTAAAATTGTGTTTTGATACGTTTAATACTTCTTTCGTTTACAATCTAAGGTTTTATAACCTAGGAAACTATAAGAAAGTGAATGTTCTGTATAATAATAGTTTATTAAAAGTATCTTAACTATTGAAAACAAGCATATTACTTAACTAAATGTTTTCGCTATTAATTGATTGAAAACACTTATGATATCTTTGAAAACCAATTCCATGTGTTCAAATTGTGTTTTGATATGTTCAATATTTCTTTTACAATCTTAGTCTATTAATTGATTGAAACACTTATGAGTATCGTTGAAAAACAATCTCATGTGTTAGAATTGTGTTTTCGTATGTTCTAAGGTCTATTAATTGATTCAAACACCTAGGATACATACACCCTTGAAAAAAACCATTTCATGTGTTCAAATTGTATTTTGATATGTTTAATACTTCTTTTACAACCTAAGGTCTATTCATTGATTGAAGCACTTATGTTATCTTTGAAAAACAATTTCACGTGTTAAAATTGTGTTTTGATACGTTTAATACTTCTTTCCTTTACAATCTAAGGTTTTATATCCTAGGAAACTATAAGAAAGTGAATGTTCTGTATAATAATAGTTTATTAAAAGTATCTTAACTATTGAAAACAAGCGTATTACTTAACTAAATGTTTTCGCTATTAATTGATTGAAAACACTTATGATATCTTTGAAAACCAATTCCATGTGTTCAAATTGTGTTTTGATATGTTCAATATTTCTTTTACAATCTTAGTCTATTAATTGATTGAAACACTTATGAGTATCGTTGAAAAACAATCTCATGTGTTAGAATTGTGTTTTCGTATGTTCTAAGGTCTATTAATTGATTCAAACACCTAGGATACATACACCCTTGAAAAAAACCATTTCATGTGTTCAAATTGTATTTTGATATGTTTAATACTTCTTTTACAGCCTAAGGTCTATTCATTGATTGAAACACTTATGATATCTTTGAAAAACAATTTCACGTGTTAAAATTGTGTTTTGATACGTTTAATACTTCTTTCGTTTACAATCTAAGGTTTTATAACCTAGGAAACTATAAGAAAGTGAATGTTCTGTATAATAATAGTTTATTAAAAGTATCTTAACTATTGAAAACAAGCGTATTACTTAACTAAATGTTTTCGCTATTAATTGATTGAAAACACTTATGATATCTTTGAAAACCAATTCCATGTGTTCAAATTGTGTTTTGATATGTTCAATATTTCTTTTACAATCTTAGTCTATTAATTGATTGAAACACTTATGAGTATCGTTGAAAAACAATCTCATGTGTTAGAATTGTGTTTTCGTATGTTCTAAGGTCTATTAATTGATTCAAACACCTAGGATACATACACCCTTGAAAAAAACCATTTCATGTGTTCAAATTGTATTTTGATATGTTTAATACTTCTTTTACAACCTAAGGTCTATTCATTGATTGAAACACTTATGATATCTTTGAAAAACAATTTCACGTGTTAAAATTGTGTTTTGATACGTTTAATACTTCTTTCGTTTACAATCTAAGGTTTTATAACCTAGGAAACTATAAGAAAGTGAATGTTCTGTATAATAATAGTTTATTAAAAGTATCTTAACTATTGAAAACAAGCGTATTTAACTAAATGTTTTCGCTATTAATTGATTGAAAACACTTATGATATCTTTGAAAACCAATTCCATGTGTTCAAATTGTGTTTTGATATGTTCAATATTTCTTTTACAATCTTAGTCTATTAATTGATTGAAACACTTATGAGTATCGTTGAAAAACAATCTCATGTGTTAGAATTGTGTTTTCGTATGTTCTAAGGTCTATTAATTGATTCAAACACCTAGGATACATACACCCTTGAAAAAAACCATTTCATGTGTTCAAATTGTATTTTGATATGTTTAATACTTCTTTTACAACCTAAGGTCTATTCATTGATTGAAGCACTTATGTTATCTTTGAAAAACAATTTCACGTGTTAAAATTGTGTTTTGATACGTTTAATACTTCTTTCCTTTACAATCTAAGGTTTTATATCCTAGGAAACTATAAGAAAGTGAATGTTCTGTATAATAATAGTTTATTAAAAGTATCTTAACTATTGAAAACAAGCGTATTACTTAACTAAATGTTTTCGCTATTAATTGATTGAAAACACTTATGATATCTTTGAAAACCAATTCCATGTGTTCAAATTGTGTTTTGATATGTTCAATATTTCTTTTACAATCTTAGTCTATTAATTGATTGAAACACTTATGAGTATCGTTGAAAAACAATCTCATGTGTTAGAATTGTGTTTTCGTATGTTCTAAGGTCTATTAATTGATTCAAACACCTAGGATACATACACCCTTGAAAAAAACCATTTCATGTGTTCAAATTGTATTTTGATATGTTTAATACTTCTTTTACAGCCTAAGGTCTATTCATTGATTGAAACACTTATGATATCTTTGAAAAACAATTTCACGTGTTAAAATTGTGTTTTGATACGTTTAATACTTCTTTCGTTTACAATCTAAGGTTTTATAACCTAGGAAACTATAAGAAAGTGAATGTTCTGTATAATAATAGTTTATTAAAAGTATCTTAACTATTGAAAACAAGCGTATTACTTAACTAAATGTTTTCGCTATTAATTGATTGAAAACACTTATGATATCTTTGAAAACCAATTCCATGTGTTCAAATTGTGTTTTGATATGTTCAATATTTCTTTTACAATCTTAGTCTATTAATTGATTGAAACACTTATGAGTATCGTTGAAAAACAATCTCATGTGTTAGAATTGTGTTTTCGTATGTTCTAAGGTCTATTAATTGATTCAAACACCTAGGATACATACACCCTTGAAAAAAACCATTTCATGTGTTCAAATTGTATTTTGATATGTTTAATACTTCTTTTACAACCTAAGGTCTATTCATTGATTGAAACACTTATGATATCTTTGAAAAACAATTTCACGTGTTAAAATTGTGTTTTGATACGTTTAATACTTCTTTCGTTTACAATCTAAGGTTTTATAACCTAGGAAACTATAAGAAAGTGAATGTTCTGTATAATAATAGTTTATTAAAAGTATCTTAACTATTGAAAACAAGCGTATTTAACTAAATGTTTTCGCTATTAATTGATTGAAAACACTTATGATATCTTTGAAAACCAATTCCATGTGTTCAAATTGTGTTTTGATATGTTCAATATTTCTTTTACAATCTTAGTCTATTAATTGATTGAAACACTTATGAGTATCGTTGAAAAACAATCTCATGTGTTAGAATTGTGTTTTCGTATGTTCTAAGGTCTATTAATTGATTCAAACACCTAGGATACATACACCCTTGAAAAAAACCATTTCATGTGTTCAAATTGTATTTTGATATGTTTAATACTTCTTTTACAACCTAAGGTCTATTCATTGATTGAAGCACTTATGTTATCTTTGAAAAACAATTTCACGTGTTAAAATTGTGTTTTGATACGTTTAATACTTCTTTCCTTTACAATCTAAGGTTTTATATCCTAGGAAACTATAAGAAAGTGAATGTTCTGTATAATAATAGTTTATTAAAAGTATCTTAACTATTGAAAACAAGCGTATTACTTAACTAAATGTTTTCGCTATTAATTGATTGAAAACACTTATGATATCTTTGAAAACCAATTCCATGTGTTCAAATTGTGTTTTGATATGTTCAATATTTCTTTTACAATCTTAGTCTATTAATTGATTGAAACACTTATGAGTATCGTTGAAAAACAATCTCATGTGTTAGAATTGTGTTTTCGTATGTTCTAAGGTCTATTAATTGATTCAAACACCTAGGATACATACACCCTTGAAAAAAACCATTTCATGTGTTCAAATTGTATTTTGATATGTTTAATACTTCTTTTACAGCCTAAGGTCTATTCATTGATTGAAACACTTATGATATCTTTGAAAAACAATTTCACGTGTTAAAATTGTGTTTTGATACGTTTAATACTTCTTTCGTTTACAATCTAAGGTTTTATAACCTAGGAAACTATAAGAAAGTGAATGTTCTGTATAATAATAGTTTATTAAAAGTATCTTAACTATTGAAAACAAGCGTATTACTTAACTAAATGTTTTCGCTATTAATTGATTGAAAACACTTATGATATCTTTGAAAACCAATTCCATGTGTTCAAATTGTGTTTTGATATGTTCAATATTTCTTTTACAATCTTAGTCTATTAATTGATTGAAACACTTATGAGTATCGTTGAAAAACAATCTCATGTGTTAGAATTGTGTTTTCGTATGTTCTAAGGTCTATTAATTGATTCAAACACCTAGGATACATACACCCTTGAAAAAAACCATTTCATGTGTTCAAATTGTATTTTGATATGTTTAATACTTCTTTTACAACCTAAGGTCTATTCATTGATTGAAACACTTATGATATCTTTGAAAAACAATTTCACGTGTTAAAATTGTGTTTTGATACGTTTAATACTTCTTTCGTTTACAATCTAAGGTTTTATAACCTAGGAAACTATAAGAAAGTGAATGTTCTGTATAATAATAGTTTATTAAAAGTATCTTAACTATTGAAAACAAGCGTATTTAACTAAATGTTTTCGCTATTAATTGATTGAAAACACTTATGATATCTTTGAAAACCAATTCCATGTGTTCAAATTGTGTTTTGATATGTTCAATATTTCTTTTACAATCTTAGTCTATTAATTGATTGAAACACTTATGAGTATCGTTGAAAAACAATCTCATGTGTTAGAATTGTGTTTTCGTATGTTCTAAGGTCTATTAATTGATTCAAACACCTAGGATACATACACCCTTGAAAAAAACCATTTCATGTGTTCAAATTGTATTTTGATATGTTTAATACTTCTTTTACAACCTAAGGTCTATTCATTGATTGAAGCACTTATGTTATCTTTGAAAAACAATTTCACGTGTTAAAATTGTGTTTTGATACGTTTAATACTTCTTTCCTTTACAATCTAAGGTTTTATATCCTAGGAAACTATAAGAAAGTGAATGTTCTGTATAATAATAGTTTATTAAAAGTATCTTAACTATTGAAAACAAGCGTATTACTTAACTAAATGTTTTCGCTATTAATTGATTGAAAACACTTATGATATCTTTGAAAACCAATTCCATGTGTTCAAATTGTGTTTTGATATGTTCAATATTTCTTTTACAATCTTAGTCTATTAATTGATTGAAACACTTATGAGTATCGTTGAAAAACAATCTCATGTGTTAGAATTGTGTTTTCGTATGTTCTAAGGTCTATTAATTGATTCAAACACCTAGGATACATACACCCTTGAAAAAAACCATTTCATGTGTTCAAATTGTATTTTGATATGTTTAATACTTCTTTTACAGCCTAAGGTCTATTCATTGATTGAAACACTTATGATATCTTTGAAAAACAATTTCACGTGTTAAAATTGTGTTTTGATACGTTTAATACTTCTTTCGTTTACAATCTAAGGTTTTATAACCTAGGAAACTATAAGAAAGTGAATGTTCTGTATAATAATAGTTTATTAAAAGTATCTTAACTATTGAAAACAAGCGTATTACTTAACTAAATGTTTTCGCTATTAATTGATTGAAAACACTTATGATATCTTTGAAAACCAATTCCATGTGTTCAAATTGTGTTTTGATATGTTCAATATTTCTTTTACAATCTTAGTCTATTAATTGATTGAAACACTTATGAGTATCGTTGAAAAACAATCTCATGTGTTAGAATTGTGTTTTCGTATGTTCTAAGGTCTATTAATTGATTCAAACACCTAGGATACATACACCCTTGAAAAAAACCATTTCATGTGTTCAAATTGTATTTTGATATGTTTAATACTTCTTTTACAACCTAAGGTCTATTCATTGATTGAAGCACTTATGTTATCTTTGAAAAACAATTTCACGTGTTAAAATTGTGTTTTGATACGTTTAATACTTCTTTCCTTTACAATCTAAGGTTTTATATCCTAGGAAACTATAAGAAAGTGAATGTTCTGTATAATAATAGTTTATTAAAAGTATCTTAACTATTGAAAACAAGCGTATTACTTAACTAAATGTTTTCGCTATTAATTGATTGAAAACACTTATGATATCTTTGAAAACCAATTCCATGTGTTCAAATTGTGTTTTGATATGTTCAATATTTCTTTTACAATCTTAGTCTATTAATTGATTGAAACACTTATGAGTATCGTTGAAAAACAATCTCATGTGTTAGAATTGTGTTTTCGTATGTTCTAAGGTCTATTAATTGATTCAAACACCTAGGATACATACACCCTTGAAAAAAACCATTTCATGTGTTCAAATTGTATTTTGATATGTTTAATACTTCTTTTACAACCTAAGGTCTATTCATTGATTGAAACACTTATGATATCTTTGAAAAACAATTTCACGTGTTAAAATTGTGTTTTGATACGTTTAATACTTCTTTCGTTTACAATCTAAGGTTTTATAACCTAGGAAACTATAAGAAAGTGAATGTTCTGTATAATAATAGTTTATTAAAAGTATCTTAACTATTGAAAACAAGCGTATTACTTAACTAAATGTTTTCGCTATTAATTGATTGAAAACACTTATGATATCTTTGAAAACCAATTCCATGTGTTCAAATTGTGTTTTGATATGTTCAATATTTCTTTTACAATCTTAGTCTATTAATTGATTGAAACACTTATGAGTATCGTTGAAAAACAATCTCATGTGTTAGAATTGTGTTTTCGTATGTTCTAAGGTCTATTAATTGATTCAAACACCTAGGATACATACACCCTTGAAAAAAACCATTTCATGTGTTCAAATTGTATTTTGATATGTTTAATACTTCTTTTACAACCTAAGGTCTATTCATTGATTGAAACACTTATGATATCTTTGAAAAACAATTTCACGTGTTAAAATTGTGTTTTGATACGTTTAATACTTCTTTCGTTTACAATCTAAGGTTTTATAACCTAGGAAACTATAAGAAAGTGAATGTTCTGTATAATAATAGTTTATTAAAAGTATCTTAACTATTGAAAACAAGCGTATTACTTAACTAAATGTTTTCGCTATTAATTGATTGAAAACACTTATGATATCTTTGAAAACCAATTCCATGTGTTCAAATTGTGTTTTGATATGTTCAATATTTCTTTTACAATCTTAGTCTATTAATTGATTGAAACACTTATGAGTATCGTTGAAAAACAATCTCATGTGTTAGAATTGTGTTTTCGTATGTTCTAAGGTCTATTAATTGATTCAAACACCTAGGATACATACACCCTTGAAAAAAACCATTTCATGTGTTCAAATTGTATTTTGATATGTTTAATACTTCTTTTACAACCTAAGGTCTATTCATTGATTGAAACACTTATGATATCTTTGAAAAACAATTTCACGTGTTAAAATTGTGTTTTGATACGTTTAATACTTCTTTCGTTTACAATCTAAGGTTTTATAACCTAGGAAACTATAAGAAAGTGAATGTTCTGTATAATAATAGTTTATTAAAAGTATCTTAACTATTGAAAACAAGCGTATTACTTAACTAAATGTTTTCGCTATTAATTGATTGAAAACACTTATGATATCTTTGAAAACCAATTCCATGTGTTCAAATTGTGTTTTGATATGTTCAATATTTCTTTTACAATCTTAGTCTATTAATTGATTGAAACACTTATGAGTATCGTTGAAAAACAATCTCATGTGTTAGAATTGTGTTTTCGTATGTTCTAAGGTCTATTAATTGATTCAAACACCTAGGATACATACACCCTTGAAAAAAACCATTTCATGTGTTCAAATTGTATTTTGATATGTTTAATACTTCTTTTACAACCTAAGGTCTATTCATTGATTGAAACACTTATGATATCTTTGAAAAACAATTTCACGTGTTAAAATTGTGTTTTGATACGTTTAATACTTCTTTCGTTTACAATCTAAGGTTTTATAACCTAGGAAACTATAAGAAAGTGAATGTTCTGTATAATAATAGTTTATTAAAAGTATCTTAACTATTGAAAACAAGCATATTACTTAACTAAATGTTTTCGCTATTAATTGATTGAAAACACTTATGATATCTTTGAAAACCAATTCCATGTGTTCAAATTGTGTTTTGATATGTTCAATATTTCTTTTACAATCTTAGTCTATTAATTGATTGAAACACTTATGAGTATCGTTGAAAAACAATCTCATGTGTTAGAATTGTGTTTTCGTATGTTCTAAGGTCTATTAATTGATTCAAACACCTAGGATACATACACCCTTGAAAAAAACCATTTCATGTGTTCAAATTGTATTTTGATATGTTTAATACTTCTTTTACAACCTAAGGTCTATTCATTGATTGAAGCACTTATGTTATCTTTGAAAAACAATTTCACGTGTTAAAATTGTGTTTTGATACGTTTAATACTTCTTTCCTTTACAATCTAAGGTTTTATATCCTAGGAAACTATAAGAAAGTGAATGTTCTGTATAATAATAGTTTATTAAAAGTATCTTAACTATTGAAAACAAGCGTATTACTTAACTAAATGTTTTCGCTATTAATTGATTGAAAACACTTATGATATCTTTGAAAACCAATTCCATGTGTTCAAATTGTGTTTTGATATGTTCAATATTTCTTTTACAATCTTAGTCTATTAATTGATTGAAACACTTATGAGTATCGTTGAAAAACAATCTCATGTGTTAGAATTGTGTTTTCGTATGTTCTAAGGTCTATTAATTGATTCAAACACCTAGGATACATACACCCTTGAAAAAAACCATTTCATGTGTTCAAATTGTATTTTGATATGTTTAATACTTCTTTTACAGCCTAAGGTCTATTCATTGATTGAAACACTTATGATATCTTTGAAAAACAATTTCACGTGTTAAAATTGTGTTTTGATACGTTTAATACTTCTTTCGTTTACAATCTAAGGTTTTATAACCTAGGAAACTATAAGAAAGTGAATGTTCTGTATAATAATAGTTTATTAAAAGTATCTTAACTATTGAAAACAAGCGTATTACTTAACTAAATGTTTTCGCTATTAATTGATTGAAAACACTTATGATATCTTTGAAAACCAATTCCATGTGTTCAAATTGTGTTTTGATATGTTCAATATTTCTTTTACAATCTTAGTCTATTAATTGATTGAAACACTTATGAGTATCGTTGAAAAACAATCTCATGTGTTAGAATTGTGTTTTCGTATGTTCTAAGGTCTATTAATTGATTCAAACACCTAGGATACATACACCCTTGAAAAAAACCATTTCATGTGTTCAAATTGTATTTTGATATGTTTAATACTTCTTTTACAACCTAAGGTCTATTCATTGATTGAAACACTTATGATATCTTTGAAAAACAATTTCACGTGTTAAAATTGTGTTTTGATACGTTTAATACTTCTTTCGTTTACAATCTAAGGTTTTATAACCTAGGAAACTATAAGAAAGTGAATGTTCTGTATAATAATAGTTTATTAAAAGTATCTTAACTATTGAAAACAAGCGTATTTAACTAAATGTTTTCGCTATTAATTGATTGAAAACACTTATGATATCTTTGAAAACCAATTCCATGTGTTCAAATTGTGTTTTGATATGTTCAATATTTCTTTTACAATCTTAGTCTATTAATTGATTGAAACACTTATGAGTATCGTTGAAAAACAATCTCATGTGTTAGAATTGTGTTTTCGTATGTTCTAAGGTCTATTAATTGATTCAAACACCTAGGATACATACACCCTTGAAAAAAACCATTTCATGTGTTCAAATTGTATTTTGATATGTTTAATACTTCTTTTACAACCTAAGGTCTATTCATTGATTGAAGCACTTATGTTATCTTTGAAAAACAATTTCACGTGTTAAAATTGTGTTTTGATACGTTTAATACTTCTTTCCTTTACAATCTAAGGTTTTATATCCTAGGAAACTATAAGAAAGTGAATGTTCTGTATAATAATAGTTTATTAAAAGTATCTTAACTATTGAAAACAAGCGTATTACTTAACTAAATGTTTTCGCTATTAATTGATTGAAAACACTTATGATATCTTTGAAAACCAATTCCATGTGTTCAAATTGTGTTTTGATATGTTCAATATTTCTTTTACAATCTTAGTCTATTAATTGATTGAAACACTTATGAGTATCGTTGAAAAACAATCTCATGTGTTAGAATTGTGTTTTCGTATGTTCTAAGGTCTATTAATTGATTCAAACACCTAGGATACATACACCCTTGAAAAAAACCATTTCATGTGTTCAAATTGTATTTTGATATGTTTAATACTTCTTTTACAGCCTAAGGTCTATTCATTGATTGAAACACTTATGATATCTTTGAAAAACAATTTCACGTGTTAAAATTGTGTTTTGATACGTTTAATACTTCTTTCGTTTACAATCTAAGGTTTTATAACCTAGGAAACTATAAGAAAGTGAATGTTCTGTATAATAATAGTTTATTAAAAGTATCTTAACTATTGAAAACAAGCGTATTACTTAACTAAATGTTTTCGCTATTAATTGATTGAAAACACTTATGATATCTTTGAAAACCAATTCCATGTGTTCAAATTGTGTTTTGATATGTTCAATATTTCTTTTACAATCTTAGTCTATTAATTGATTGAAACACTTATGAGTATCGTTGAAAAACAATCTCATGTGTTAGAATTGTGTTTTCGTATGTTCTAAGGTCTATTAATTGATTCAAACACCTAGGATACATACACCCTTGAAAAAAACCATTTCATGTGTTCAAATTGTATTTTGATATGTTTAATACTTCTTTTACAACCTAAGGTCTATTCATTGATTGAAACACTTATGATATCTTTGAAAAACAATTTCACGTGTTAAAATTGTGTTTTGATACGTTTAATACTTCTTTCGTTTACAATCTAAGGTTTTATAACCTAGGAAACTATAAGAAAGTGAATGTTCTGTATAATAATAGTTTATTAAAAGTATCTTAACTATTGAAAACAAGCGTATTACTTAACTAAATGTTTTCGCTATTAATTGATTGAAAACACTTATGATATCTTTGAAAACCAATTCCATGTGTTCAAATTGTGTTTTGATATGTTCAATATTTCTTTTACAATCTTAGTCTATTAATTGATTGAAACACTTATGAGTATCGTTGAAAAACAATCTCATGTGTTAGAATTGTGTTTTCGTATGTTCTAAGGTCTATTAATTGATTCAAACACCTAGGATACATACACCCTTGAAAAAAACCATTTCATGTGTTCAAATTGTATTTTGATATGTTTAATACTTCTTTTACAGCCTAAGGTCTATTCATTGATTGAAACACTTATGATATCTTTGAAAAACAATTTCACGTGTTAAAATTGTGTTTTGATACGTTTAATACTTCTTTCGTTTACAATCTAAGGTTTTATAACCTAGGAAACTATAAGAAAGTGAATGTTCTGTATAATAATAGTTTATTAAAAGTATCTTAACTATTGAAAACAAGCGTATTACTTAACTAAATGTTTTCGCTATTAATTGATTGAAAACACTTATGATATCTTTGAAAACCAATTCCATGTGTTCAAATTGTGTTTTGATATGTTCAATATTTCTTTTACAATCTTAGTCTATTAATTGATTGAAACACTTATGAGTATCGTTGAAAAACAATCTCATGTGTTAGAATTGTGTTTTCGTATGTTCTAAGGTCTATTAATTGATTCAAACACCTAGGATACATACACCCTTGAAAAAAACCATTTCATGTGTTCAAATTGTATTTTGATATGTTTAATACTTCTTTTACAGCCTAAGGTCTATTCATTGATTGAAACACTTATGATATCTTTGAAAAACAATTTCACGTGTTAAAATTGTGTTTTGATACGTTTAATACTTCTTTCGTTTACAATCTAAGGTTTTATAACCTAGGAAACTATAAGAAAGTGAATGTTCTGTATAATAATAGTTTATTAAAAGTATCTTAACTATTGAAAACAAGCGTATTACTTAACTAAATGTTTTCGCTATTAATTGATTGAAAACACTTATGATATCTTTGAAAACCAATTCCATGTGTTCAAATTGTGTTTTGATATGTTCAATATTTCTTTTACAATCTTAGTCTATTAATTGATTGAAACACTTATGAGTATCGTTGAAAAACAATCTCATGTGTTAGAATTGTGTTTTCGTATGTTCTAAGGTCTATTAATTGATTCAAACACCTAGGATACATACACCCTTGAAAAAACCATTTCATGTGTTCAAATTGTATTTTGATATGTTTAATACTTCTTTTACAGCCTAAGGTCTATTCATTGATTGAAACACTTATGATATCTTTGAAAAACAATTTCACGTGTTAAAATTGTGTTTTGATACGTTTAATACTTCTTTCGTTTACAATCTAAGGTTTTATAACCTAGGAAACTATAAGAAAGTGAATGTTCTGTATAATAATAGTTTATTAAAAGTATCTTAACTATTGAAAACAAGCGTATTACTTAACTAAATGTTTTCGCTATTAATTGATTGAAAACACTTATGATATCTTTGAAAACCAATTCCATGTGTTCAAATTGTGTTTTGATATGTTCAATATTTCTTTTACAATCTTAGTCTATTAATTGATTGAAACACTTATGAGTATCGTTGAAAAACAATCTCATGTGTTAGAATTGTGTTTTCGTATGTTCTAAGGTCTATTAATTGATTCAAACACCTAGGATACATACACCCTTGAAAAAAACCATTTCATGTGTTCAAATTGTATTTTGATATGTTTAATACTTCTTTTACAACCTAAGGTCTATTCATTGATTGAAACACTTATGATATCTTTGAAAAACAATTTCACGTGTTAAAATTGTGTTTTGATACGTTTAATACTTCTTTCGTTTACAATCTAAGGTTTTATAACCTAGGAAACTATAAGAAAGTGAATGTTCTGTATAATAATAGTTTATTAAAAGTATCTTAACTATTGAAAACAAGCGTATTACTTAACTAAATGTTTTCGCTATTAATTGATTGAAAACACTTATGATATCTTTGAAAACCAATTCCATGTGTTCAAATTGTGTTTTGATATGTTCAATATTTCTTTTACAATCTTAGTCTATTAATTGATTGAAACACTTATGAGTATCGTTGAAAAACAATCTCATGTGTTAGAATTGTGTTTTCGTATGTTCTAAGGTCTATTAATTGATTCAAACACCTAGGATACATACACCCTTGAAAAAAACCATTTCATGTGTTCAAATTGTATTTTGATATGTTTAATACTTCTTTTACAACCTAAGGTCTATTCATTGATTGAAACACTTATGATATCTTTGAAAAACAATTTCACGTGTTAAAATTGTGTTTTGATACGTTTAATACTTCTTTCGTTTACAATCTAAGGTTTTATAACCTAGGAAACTATAAGAAAGTGAATGTTCTGTATAATAATAGTTTATTAAAAGTATCTTAACTATTGAAAACAAGCGTATTACTTAACTAAATGTTTTCGCTATTAATTGATTGAAAACACTTATGATATCTTTGAAAACCAATTCCATGTGTTCAAATTGTGTTTTGATATGTTCAATATTTCTTTTACAATCTTAGTCTATTAATTGATTGAAACACTTATGAGTATCGTTGAAAAACAATCTCATGTGTTAGAATTGTGTTTTCGTATGTTCTAAGGTCTATTAATTGATTCAAACACCTAAGATACATACACCCTTGAAAAAAACCATTTCATGTGTTCAAATTGTATTTTGATATGTTTAATACTTCTTTTACAACCTAAGGTCTATTCATTGATTGAAACACTTATGATATCTTTGAAAAACAATTTCACGTGTTAAAATTGTGTTTTGATACGTTTAATACTTCTTTCGTTTACAATCTAAGGTTTTATAACCTAGGAAACTATAAGAAAGTGAATGTTCTGTATAATAATAGTTTATTAAAAGTATCTTAACTATTGAAAACAAGCGTATTACTTAACTAAATGTTTTCGCTATTAATTGATTGAAAACACTTATGATATCTTTGAAAACCAATTCCATGTGTTCAAATTGTGTTTTGATATGTTCAATATTTCTTTTACAATCTTAGTCTATTAATTGATTGAAACACTTATGAGTATCGTTGAAAAACAATCTCATGTGTTAGAATTGTGTTTTCGTATGTTCTAAGGTCTATTAATTGATTCAAACACCTAGGATACATACACCCTTGAAAAAAACCATTTCATGTGTTCAAATTGTATTTTGATATGTTTAATACTTCTTTTACAACCTAAGGTCTATTCATTGATTGAAACACTTATGATATCTTTGAAAAACAATTTCACGTGTTAAAATTGTGTTTTGATACGTTTAATACTTCTTTCGTTTACAATCTAAGGTTTTATAACCTAGGAAACTATAAGAAAGTGAATGTTCTGTATAATAATAGTTTATTAAAAGTATCTTAACTATTGAAAACAAGCGTATTACTTAACTAAATGTTTTCGCTATTAATTGATTGAAAACACTTATGATATCTTTGAAAACCAATTCCATGTGTTCAAATTGTGTTTTGATATGTTCAATATTTCTTTTACAATCTTAGTCTATTAATTGATTGAAACACTTATGAGTATCGTTGAAAAACAATCTCATGTGTTAGAATTGTGTTTTCGTATGTTCTAAGGTCTATTAATTGATTCAAACACCTAGGATACATACACCCTTGAAAAAAACCATTTCATGTGTTCAAATTGTATTTTGATATGTTTAATACTTCTTTTACAGCCTAAGGTCTATTCATTGATTGAAGCACTTATGTTATCTTTGAAAAACAATTTCACGTGTTAAAATTGTGTTTTGATACGTTTAATACTTCTTTCCTTTACAATCTAAGGTTTTATAACCTAGGAAACTATAAGAAAGTGAATGTTCTGTATAATAATAGTTTATTAAAAGTATCTTAACTATTGAAAACAAGCGTATTACTTAACTAAATGTTTTCGCTATTAATTGATTGAAAACACTTATGATATCTTTGAAAACCAATTCCATGTGTTCAAATTGTGTTTTGATATGTTCAATATTTCTTTTACAATCTTAGTCTATTAATTGATTGAAACACTTATGAGTATCGTTGAAAAACAATCTCATGTGTTAGAATTGTGTTTTCGTATGTTCTAAGGTCTATTAATTGATTCAAACACCTAGGATACATACACCCTTGAAAAAAACCATTTCATGTGTTCAAATTGTATTTTGATATGTTTAATACTTCTTTTACAACCTAAGGTCTATTCATTGATTGAAACACTTATGATATCTTTGAAAAACAATTTCACGTGTTAAAATTGTGTTTTGATACGTTTAATACTTCTTTCGTTTACAATCTAAGGTTTTATAACCTAGGAAACTATAAGAAAGTGAATGTTCTGTATAATAATAGTTTATTAAAAGTATCTTAACTATTGAAAACAAGCGTATTACTTAACTAAATGTTTTCGCTATTAATTGATTGAAAACACTTATGATATCTTTGAAAACCAATTCCATGTGTTCAAATTGTGTTTTGATATGTTCAATATTTCTTTTACAATCTTAGTCTATTAATTGATTGAAACACTTATGAGTATCGTTGAAAAACAATCTCATGTGTTAGAATTGTGTTTTCGTATGTTCTAAGGTCTATTAATTGATTCAAACACCTAGGATACATACACCCTTGAAAAAAACCATTTCATGTGTTCAAATTGTATTTTGATATGTTTAATACTTCTTTTACAACCTAAGGTCTATTCATTGATTGAAACACTTATGATATCTTTGAAAAACAATTTCACGTGTTAAAATTGTGTTTTGATACGTTTAATACTTCTTTCGTTTACAATCTAAGGTTTTATAACCTAGGAAACTATAAGAAAGTGAATGTTCTGTATAATAATAGTTTATTAAAAGTATCTTAACTATTGAAAACAAGCGTATTACTTAACTAAATGTTTTCGCTATTAATTGATTGAAAACACTTATGATATCTTTGAAAACCAATTCCATGTGTTCAAATTGTGTTTTGATATGTTCAATATTTCTTTTACAATCTTAGTCTATTAATTGATTGAAACACTTATGAGTATCGTTGAAAAACAATCTCATGTGTTAGAATTGTGTTTTCGTATGTTCTAAGGTCTATTAATTGATTCAAACACCTAGGATACATACACCCTTGAAAAAAACCATTTCATGTGTTCAAATTGTATTTTGATATGTTTAATACTTCTTTTACAACCTAAGGTCTATTCATTGATTGAAACACTTATGATATCTTTGAAAAACAATTTCACGTGTTAAAATTGTGTTTTGATACGTTTAATACTTCTTTCCTTTACAATCTAAGGTTTTATAACCTAGGAAACTATAAGAAAGTGAATGTTCTGTATAATAATAGTTTATTAAAAGTATCTTAACTATTGAAAACAAGCGTATTACTTAACTAAATGTTTTCGCTATTAATTGATTGAAAACACTTATGATATCTTTGAAAACCAATTCCATGTGTTCAAATTGTGTTTTGATATGTTCAATATTTCTTTTACAATCTTAGTCTATTAATTGATTGAAACACTTATGAGTATCGTTGAAAAACAATCTCATGTGTTAGAATTGTGTTTTCGTATGTTCTAAGGTCTATTAATTGATTCAAACACCTAGGATACATACACCCTTGAAAAAAACCATTTCATGTGTTCAAATTGTATTTTGATATGTTTAGTACTTCTTTTATACAACCTAAGGTCTATTCATTGATTGAAACACTTATGATATCTTTGAAAAACAATTTCACGTGTTAAAATTGTGTTTTGATACGTTTAATACTTCTTTCATTTACAATCTAAGGTTTTATAACCTAGGAAACTATAAGAAAGTGAATGTTCTGTATAATAATAGTTTATTAAAAGTATCTTAACTATTGAAAACAAGCGTATTACTTAACTAAATGTTTTCGCTATTAATTGATTGAAAACACTTATGATATCTTTGAAAACCAATTCCATGTGTTCAAATTGTGTTTTGATATGTATCGTTGAAAAACAATCTCATGTGTTAGAATTGTGTTTTCGTATGTTCTAAGGTCTATTAATTGATTCAAACACCTAGGATACATACACCCTTGAAAAAAACCATTTCATGTGTTCAAATTGTATTTTGATATGTTTAATACTTCTTTTACAACCTAAGGTCTATTCATTGATTGAAACACTTATGATATCTTTGAAAAACAATTTCACGTGTTAAAATTGTGTTTTGATACGTTTAATACTTCTTTCGTTTACAATCTAAGGTTTTATAACCTAGGAAACTATAAGAAAGTGAATGTTCTGTATAATAATAGTTTATTAAAAGTATCTTAACTATTGAAAACAAGCGTATTACTTAACTAAATGTTTTCGCTATTAATTGATTGAAAACACTTATGATATCTTTGAAAACCAATTCCATGTGTTCAAATTGTGTTTTGATATGTTCAATATTTCTTTTACAATCTTAGTCTATTAATTGATTGAAACACTTATGAGTATCGTTGAAAAACAATCTCATGTGTTAGAATTGTGTTTTCGTATGTTCTAAGGTCTATTAATTGATTCAAACACCTAGGATACATACACCCTTGAAAAAAACCATTTCATGTGTTCAAATTGTATTTTGATATGTTTAATACTTCTTTTACAACCTAAGGTCTATTCATTGATTGAAACACTTATGATATCTTTGAAAAACAATTTCACGTGTTAAAATTGTGTTTTGATACGTTTAATACTTCTTTCGTTTACAATCTAAGGTTTTATAACCTAGGAAACTATAAGAAAGTGAATGTTCTGTATAATAATAGTTTATTAAAAGTATCTTAACTATTGAAAACAAGCGTATTACTTAACTAAATGTTTTCGCTATTAATTGATTGAAAACACTTATGATATCTTTGAAAACCAATTCCATGTGTTCAAATTGTGTTTTGATATGTTCAATATTTCTTTTACAATCTTAGTCTATTAATTGATTGAAACACTTATGAGTATCGTTGAAAAACAATCTCATGTGTTAGAATTGTGTTTTCGTATGTTCTAAGGTCTATTAATTGATTCAAACACCTAGGATACATACACCCTTGAAAAAAACCATTTCATGTGTTCAAATTGTATTTTGATATGTTTAATACTTCTTTTACAACCTAAGGTCTATTCATTGATTGAAGCACTTATGTTATCTTTGAAAAACAATTTCACGTGTTAAAATTGTGTTTTGATACGTTTAATACTTCTTTCATTTACAATCTAAGGTTTTATGACCTAGGAAACTATAAGAAAGTGAATGTTCTGTATAATAATAGTTTATTAAAAGTGTCTTAACTATTGAAAACAAGCGTATTACTTAACTAAATGTTTTCGCTATTAATTGATTGAAAACACTTATGATATCTTTGAAAACCAATTCCATGTGTTCAAATTGTGTTTTGATATGTTCAATATTTCTTTTACAATCTTAGTCTATTAATTGATTGAAACACTTATGAATATCGTTGAAAAACAATCTCATGTGTTAGAATTGTGTTTTCGTATGTTCTAAGGTCTTTTAATTGATTCAAACACCTAGGATACATACTCCCTTGAAAAACCATTTCATGTGTTCAAATTGTATTTTGATATGTTTAATACTTCTTTTACAACCTAAGGTCTATTCATTGATTGAAACACTTATGATATCTTTGAAAAACAATTTCACATGTTAAAATTGTGTTTTGATATGTTTAATACTTCTTTCATT
Organism: Phaseolus vulgaris; assembly: GCF_051622355.1. NCBI lineage: Eukaryota > Viridiplantae > Streptophyta > Magnoliopsida > Fabales > Fabaceae > Phaseolus > Phaseolus vulgaris. The sequence continues at coordinate 26,931,606 of NC_143505.1, read as the reverse complement.
TACAATCTAAGGTTTTATAACCTAGGAAACTATAAGAAAGTGAATGTTCTGTATAATAATAGTTTATTAAAAGTGTCTTAACTGTTGAAAACAAGCGTATTACTTAACTAAATGTTTTCGCTATTAATTGATTGAAAACACTTATGATATCTTTGAAAACCAATTCCATGTGTTCAAATTGTGTTTTGATATGTTCAATATTTCTTTTACAATCTTAGTCTATTAATTGATTGAAACACTTATGAATATCGTTGAAAAACAATCTCATGTGTTAGAATTCTATTTTCGTATGTTCTAAGGTCTATTAATTGATTCAAACACCTAGGATACATACACCCTTGAAAAACCATTTCATGTGTTCAAATTGTATTTTGATATGTTTAATACTTCTTTTACAACCTAAGGTCTATTCATTGATTGAAACACTTACGATATCTTTGAAGAACAATTTCACGTGTTAAAATTGTGTTTTGATATGTTTAATACTTCTTTCATTTACAATCTAAGGTTTTATGACCTAGGAAACTATAAGAAAGTGAATGTTCTGTATAATAATAGTTTATTAAAAGTGTCTTAACTATTGAAAACAAGCGTATTACTTAACTAAATGTTTTCGCTATTAATTGATTGAAAACACTTATGATATCTTTGAAAACCAATTCCATGTGTTCAAATTGTGTTTTGATATGTTCAATATTTCTTTTACAATCTTAGTCTATTAATTGATTGAAACACTTATGAATATCGTTGAAAAACAATCTCATGTGTTAGAATTGTGTTTTCGTATGTTCTAAGGTCTATTAACTGATTCAAACACCTAGGATACATACACCCTTGAAAAACCATTTCATGTGTTCAAATTGTATTTTGATATGTTTAATACTTCTATTACAACCTAAGGTCTATTCATTGATTGAAACACTTATGATATCTTTGAAAAACAATTTCACGTGTTAAAATTGTGTTTTGATATGTTTAATACTTCTTTCATTTACAATCTAAGGTTTTATGACCTAGGAAACTATAAGAAAGTGAATATTCTGTATAATAATAGTTTATTAAAAGTATCTTAACTATTGAAAACAAGCGTATTACTTAACTAAATGTTTTCGCTATTAATTGATTGAAAGCACTTGTGATATGTTTGAAAACCAATTCCATGTGTTCAAATTGTGTTTTGATATGTTCAATATTTCTTTTACAATCTTAGTCTATTAATTGATTGAAACACTTATGAATATCGTTGAAAAACAATCTCATGTGTTAGAATTGTGTTTTCGTATGTTCTAAGGTCTTTTAATTGATTCAAACACCTAGGATACATACTCCCTTGAAAAACCATTTCATGTGTTCAAATTGTATTTTGATATGTTTAATACTTCTTTTACAACCTAAGGTCTATTCATTGATTGAAACACTTATGATATCTTTGAAAAACAATTTCACATGTTAAAATTGTGTTTTGATACGTTTAATACTTCTTTCGTTTACAATCTAAGGTTTTATAACCTAGGAAACTATAAGAAAGTGAATGTTCTGTATAATAATAGTTTATTAAAAGTATCTTAACTATTGAAAACAAGCGTATTACTTAACTAAATGTTTTCGCTATTAATTGATTGAAAACACTTATGATATCTTTGAAAACCAATTCCATGTGTTCAAATTGTGTTTTGATATGTTCAATATTTCTTTTACAATCTTAGTCTATTAATTGATTGAAACACTTATGAGTATCGTTGAAAAACAATCTCATGTGTTAGAATTGTGTTTTCGTATGTTCTAAGGTCTATTAATTGATTCAAACACCTAGGATACATACACCCTTGAAAAAAACCATTTCATGTGTTCAAATTGTATTTTGATATGTTTAATACTTCTTTTACAACCTAAGGTCTATTCATTGATTGAAGCACTTATGTTATCTTTGAAAAACAATTTCACGTGTTAAAATTGTGTTTTGATACGTTTAATACTTCTTTCATTTACAATCTAAGGTTTTATGACCTAGGAAACTATAAGAAAGTGAATGTTCTGTATAATAATAGTTTATTAAAAGTGTCTTAACTATTGAAAACAAGCGTATTACTTAACTAAATGTTTTCGCTATTAATTGATTGAAAACACTTATGATATCTTTGAAAACCAATTCCATGTGTTCAAATTGTGTTTTGATATGTTCAATATTTCTTTTACAATCTTAGTCTATTAATTGATTGAAACACTTATGAATATCGTTGAAAAACAATCTCATGTGTTAGAATTGTGTTTTCGTATGTTCTAAGGTCTTTTAATTGATTCAAACACCTAGGATACATACTCCCTTGAAAAACCATTTCATGTGTTCAAATTGTATTTTGATATGTTTAATACTTCTTTTACAACCTAAGGTCTATTCATTGATTGAAACACTTATGATATCTTTGAAAAACAATTTCACATGTTAAAATTGTGTTTTGATATGTTTAATACTTCTTTCATTTACAATCTAAGGTTTTATAACCTAGGAAACTATAAGAAAGTGAATGTTCTGTATAATAATAGTTTATTAAAAGTGTCTTAACTGTTGAAAACAAGCGTATTACTTAACTAAATGTTTTCGCTATTAATTGATTGAAAACACTTATGATATCTTTGAAAACCAATTCCATGTGTTCAAATTGTGTTTTGATATGTTCAATATTTCTTTTACAATCTTAGTCTATTAATTGATTGAAACACTTATGAATATCGTTGAAAAACAATCTCATGTGTTAGAATTCTATTTTCGTATGTTCTAAGGTCTATTAATTGATTCAAACACCTAGGATACATACACCCTTGAAAAACCATTTCATGTGTTCAAATTGTATTTTGATATGTTTAATACTTCTTTTACAACCTAAGGTCTATTCATTGATTGAAACACTTACGATATCTTTGAAGAACAATTTCACGTGTTAAAATTGTGTTTTGATATGTTTAATACTTCTTTCATTTACAATCTAAGGTTTTATGACCTAGGAAACTATAAGAAAGTGAATGTTCTGTATAATAATAGTTTATTAAAAGTGTCTTAACTATTGAAAACAAGCGTATTACTTAACTAAATGTTTTCGCTATTAATTGATTGAAAACACTTATGATATCTTTGAAAACCAATTCCATGTGTTCAAATTGTGTTTTGATATGTTCAATATTTCTTTTACAATCTTAGTCTATTAATTGATTGAAACACTTATGAATATCGTTGAAAAACAATCTCATGTGTTAGAATTGTGTTTTCGTATGTTCTAAGGTCTATTAACTGATTCAAACACCTAGGATACATACACCCTTGAAAAACCATTTCATGTGTTCAAATTGTATTTTGATATGTTTAATACTTCTATTACAACCTAAGGTCTATTCATTGATTGAAACACTTATGATATCTTTGAAAAACAATTTCACGTGTTAAAATTGTGTTTTGATATGTTTAATACTTCTTTCATTTACAATCTAAGGTTTTATGACCTAGGAAACTATAAGAAAGTGAATATTCTGTATAATAATAGTTTATTAAAAGTATCTTAACTATTGAAAACAAGCGTATTACTTAACTAAATGTTTTCGCTATTAATTGATTGAAAGCACTTGTGATATGTTTGAAAACCAATTCCATGTGTTCAAATTGTGTTTTGATATGTTCAATATTTCTTTTACAATCTTAGTCTATTAATTGATTGAAACACTTATGAATATCGTTGAAAAACAATCTCATGTGTTAGAATTGTGTTTTCGTATGTTCTAAGGTCTTTTAATTGATTCAAACACCTAGGATACATACTCCCTTGAAAAACCATTTCATGTGTTCAAATTGTATTTTGATATGTTTAATACTTCTTTTACAACCTAAGGTCTATTCATTGATTGAAACACTTATGATATCTTTGAAAAACAATTTCACATGTTAAAATTGTGTTTTGATATGTTTAATACTTCTTTCATTTACAATCTAAGGTTTTATAACCTAGGAAACTATAAGAAAGTGAATGTTCTGTATAATAATAGTTTATTAAAAGTGTCTTAACTGTTGAAAACAAGCGTATTACTTAACTAAATGTTTTCGCTATTAATTGATTGAAAACACTTATGATATCTTTGAAAACCAATTCCATGTGTTCAAATTGTGTTTTGATATGTTCAATATTTCTTTTACAATCTTAGTCTATTAATTGATTGAAACACTTATGAATATCGTTGAAAAACAATCTCATGTGTTAGAATTCTATTTTCGTATGTTCTAAGGTCTATTAATTGATTCAAACACCTAGGATACATACACCCTTGAAAAACCATTTCATGTGTTCAAATTGTATTTTGATATGTTTAATACTTCTTTTACAACCTAAGGTCTATTCATTGATTGAAACACTTACGATATCTTTGAAGAACAATTTCACGTGTTAAAATTGTGTTTTGATATGTTTAATACTTCTTTCATTTACAATCTAAGGTTTTATGACCTAGGAAACTATAAGAAAGTGAATGTTCTGTATAATAATAGTTTATTAAAAGTGTCTTAACTATTGAAAACAAGCGTATTACTTAACTAAATGTTTTCGCTATTAATTGATTGAAAACACTTATGATATCTTTGAAAACCAATTCCATGTGTTCAAATTGTGTTTTGATATGTTCAATATTTCTTTTACAATCTTAGTCTATTAATTGATTGAAACACTTATGAATATCGTTGAAAAACAATCTCATGTGTTAGAATTGTGTTTTCGTATGTTCTAAGGTCTATTAACTGATTCAAACACCTAGGATACATACACCCTTGAAAAACCATTTCATGTGTTCAAATTGTATTTTGATATGTTTAATACTTCTATTACAACCTAAGGTCTATTCATTGATTGAAACACTTATGATATCTTTGAAAAACAATTTCACGTGTTAAAATTGTGTTTTGATATGTTTAATACTTCTTTCATTTACAATCTAAGGTTTTATAACCTAGGAAACTATAAGAAAGTGAATGTTCTGTATAATAATAGTTTATTAAAAGTGTCTTAACTATTGAAAACAAGCGTATTACTTAACTAAATGTTTTCGCTATTAATTGATTGAAAACACTTATGATATCTTTGAAAACCATATCCATGTGTTCAAATTGTGTTTTGATATGTTCAATATTTCTTTTACAATCTTAGTCTATTAATTGATTGAAACACTTATGAATATCGTTGAAAAACAATCTCATGTGTTAGAATTGTGTTTTCGTATGTTCTAAGGTCTATTAATTGATTCAAACACCTAGGATACATACACCCTTGAAAAACCATTTCATGTGTTCAAATTGTATTTTGATATGTTTAATACTTCTTTTACAACCTAAGGTCTATTCATTGATTGAAACACTTATGATATCTTTGAAAAACAATTTCACGTGTTAAAATTGTGTTTTGATATGTTTAATACTTCTTTCATTACAATCTAAGGTTTTATAACCTAGGAAACTATAAGAAAGTGAATGTTCTGTATAATAATAGTTTATTAAAAGTATCTTAACTATTGAAAACAAGCGTATTACTTAACTAAATGTTTTCGCTATTAATTGATTGAAAACACTTATGATATCTTTGAAAACCAATTCCATGTGTTCAAATTGTGTTTTGATATGTTCAATATTTCTTTTACAATCTTAGTCTATTAATTGATTGAAACACTTATGAATATCGTTGAAAAACAATCTCATGTGTTAGAATTGTGTTTTCGTAGGTTCTAAGGTCTATTAATTGATTCAAACACCTAGGATACATATGATGGCATTTCATGTGTTCTTCTTGAATCAAAGTAGTAAAACGTGATGCGGAAGCAATGGGTGAGTGAAACAAAGCTCTCCTAGGAGTTGTGTTGGCTTTGAAGGCATCATCTACTTTGTGGCATGGAATAAAGTGGGACATTTTGCTAAAATGGTCCACTACCACAAAAATAGAGTCATGGCCTCTTGCAGTCCTAGGAAGTCCTAAAATGAAATCCATGCTAATGTCTTCCCAAGGAGCATTTGCAATCGGCAAAGGGGTGTAGAGTCCATGCGGCATTGTTCTAGACTTTGCTTTTAAACATGAGATACATCTAGAACAATGTCGTTGGACATCTTTCCTCATGTGTGGCCAACAAAATTTTGCTTTTAAAAGATCTAGAGTCTTATCAACTCCAAAATGGCCCATGAGTCCCCCTTCATGTGATTCTTTGACAAGGAGTTTTCTATGTGTTCCTTGGGGAATGCAAAGTTTTCCTTCTTTAAAAAGATATCCCTCGGACACATAGTAACCTCCTTGTGCTCTATGTAGACATTGAGCATAGATGGATGAAAGTTCTTGGTCTTCTTGGTAAAGCTCTCTTATGTGGTCAAATCCAAGAATTTGGGCACCTAGTTTTGAAAAGAGTGTGTGCCGTCTCGAAAGAGCATCGGCCACTATATTGGTTGATGGCATTTTCATGTGTTCTTCTCGAATCAAAGTAGTAATAAGTGATGCGGAAGCAATGGGTGAGTGAAACAAAGCCCTCCTAGGAGTTGTGTTGGCTTTGAAGGTGCATGAGGTGTGGTGTTTGAGTGGTTCGGCCAGCTCAAGGGAGAAAGGTGAAAGGATTGAAGTTTATAGCCTAGATTTCTAGGAGAAGTAAAGCTAGTGCACAAAAATGGCAGCATAACATTACTCAATTAAACTTGAAAATACAAGGTGTAGGCTCCTCCTTTTATAGGCTAAGGAGGACCATAATGCAACCCTAATGCTAGCCAAATGAAATGTAAATGTGAAGCACATGGGTGCACATGGCACATGGGTGCACAAATGAGCACATGGGGAGGGGTGTGTCTAGTTTTTATGCTCACCCCCTCCATGGGCTTTCTAGACCGGCCTTGGTAAATTTAGAGGTTTTTTTAGAAACTCTAAGTTTACCTAGGTTGGTGTTTTAGGTGCCAAAATTAATTTAAAAAAAATTACAAATAAAGTTCCTATGCTAATTTTGACAAGAAATTAAAGTCTACTCTACACTAGAGTTTATGGCATTTGAACATGTAAAAGAACGTCTTCTTGGATCCTCTTGGCCATAACTCTATGGTTGGCCCAAATCTACCCTTTGGTGGGCTTGCATGTGGGCTTGTGCTTGGGCCTCTTCCATCATCCCCTCCCTCTTGAAAAGGATTTGTCCTCAAATCCATTGCTTCTTCTTCTTCATGGCTAGGGGAATGGATGTGGCTGGATGGTGTCCATCATCTCCTCCTTCTTGAGAAGATCTATCCTCAGATCTACAGACTTGATCTCGGATAGCAACCTTTTGCTTCGCCAAAGCTTGTCCTCCTGGATCAAACGTCCACCTATAGAAATAATCAAATAAGGCATAGGTGTTAGTTTGCAAATTAATTTTACTAGGTTGCCATTTTTGTTTTTCTTTTGGTTTTGGCAACCTTGGACAAAGTTTCTCTTTTAATGGTTGTGTGTGGTCTCTAATCATCTTATGTATTTTAAAATGTTCATTTGTGGTTACTTTCTCTTTAGGCATAAATCCTATAGAAGATGGTAACAACTTAAAAGGAGAAAGATGATTGAACCCACACATAACTTTAAAAGTAGAAATATAAGTAGTTTTGTGAACTACTTTATGGTATGTTTGCTCACCTCTAGAGTTGTGTGTACACTTCATGATTATTCTAGGCATAGTAGAAAGAGCTAGATTTTCAAATATATTTTGACCATGCGTTTGAGGATGATAAGAATTTAAAGTGTGCAATTTAGTTGCAAGTTTTCCAAAGGAAATCCTCAAATCATGGTTTGCGTAATTTGGAACTCTATTCAACACTATGCTTGAAGATAAACCATGAAGATGTATCACTTCTCTAGAGAAGAGTTTATCCATAACCATGAAGATTGAATCACAACCTTTTGTTGTCCTAGGGAGTTTTAATATGAAATTTATATCTTCCCAAGGATCATTTGCAAAAGGTGAAGGAGTACAGAATTTATGAGACATTACCTTGGGCGTAGTTTGAAAACAAGAATTGTACCTAAGGTAATGTCTTTGAACTTCTTTTCTCATGGGGGACAAAAGTTTTCCTTTTAAAAGCTCTAGAGTTTTATCAACTCTAATTTGTCCCATGAGTTCTCCTTCATGAAGACTTTTTCTCTTATGTGTAAGGATAGTCTCGTTGTGACAACCATTGTTTATAAGGATTTGTACACTTTGCAATGGTTGTCTCAATAAGACATGACAAGTTTCTTTAGGCACTACTTCACATAAAAAATTGTTTTTGTAGATGCTTATAAAAAACTTGACATTCACTTGGTGATATCCTAGCACATATGAGAAATAATCTATTTCATTTTTATCTATGCAAGCTTCTTTTAAAGACTCTTCTTTTTCACTTAGGCTTGCAAGTGTTCCTTTACAAAAGGTAAGGCTTTGAGGTTGTTCAACAAGACACATATTTTCAAAGGTATTTTTAAATCTTTGGTCTTGTTGAATGACCTTGTGGGAAGGAACACTCTTCTCCCACGCCTTTTGTTCTTCAAGGGTCTTCTCATGCTTTTCTTTTTCTTCTTTTTCTTTAGCTTCCCTTTCGACTTCCCCTCTCTTCTTTTGTGTTTTTCTTTCCTTTCTTTCTTTATGGGAAGCAAACAATTTTTCTACCCTCATTTCCCAATCTACGCATGCTTCTATATTTTCTTTTCCATGGAAATGGGGTTGGTCTACCCTAACCCCTCTTGGGTTTTCTTGTTCTTTTCTATCTCTTCTATGTCTTCTAGGGGGTGCTTGATAATAATCATTTACTCTAATGCTTCCCTCCCCAAAAGAATCATGATCTTTAGAGATATATGCATGAGAAGGTAATTTTTTTAGAATGTGAGACTTCTCATCCTTTGCTTTAGTCAAAACATTAAGTTTAGTCTCACTCTCCAATTGTCTATATGCAATTGATTGCACAGTTTGTGAAACTTCTTTCAAAAGAGTTTTTAAAGATTTTAATTCACTTCCAATAGACTTTGTAGAATGAGAAGAAGAAGACATGGCTAAAGTTTTTGTGTATATAAGTGTTTTACCTTAAGGAAATTTAGGAAAGTCAAAGAAGGTAGTTTTCCAGGTAAGGGAGGTGAGTCACAAAGGACTACTTAAATACCAAGCCTTTGCCTTAGCCAAAAACTATCCCTCAATGTCTTCACACAAAACTTTCTCTTAGTAAACCACTTAGAACACAATTAAGTTGAGAAATCAAATTTTCAATGAAAGAAAACAATGCAAGCTACTAATCAACAAAGCTAGTCGGTTTAGCACACAAATTAAACAAAATCAAACATGCAAAGCGTAGCTATGAAAGCAAAAGAAAAGGCAATTACAAACAAGTAACAATTACTAATCAAGAATGCTATACTATTCGGCCCTAGGTGAGGCTTCTTGGACACTTTGAGCCCTTGAAGACACACTCACCGTCTAAACGTAATTAACAAGGTAATTAACAATAAACCAAGTTGCAAAGGAAATAAGAGAACTCCCTTTGTTGATCCTCTTTTGGTTAGTGCACTTCCTTGTTGTCTTTGCTTGTTGATCTTCCAAGTGTTTGTAGTGTTTTCTCAAGAATGCTTGTTTCGGCTTTGGCCTTGTCTTCTCCTTAGAATGATGGCCTTTAATCCTCCAATTTCCAGCACCTAGCAAAGGGCTAAACCTTAACCAAATCAAGTTCCCATTCACATAAGCACCAAAGAAGAATTAAATTCCAGCACCCAAATTAGAGGTCAAGGAACAAAAGCAAGAAACAAATTTAATTGAAAGAAAACAGTACCACCAAAAGGATTTATAATATGACAACTTAGAAAGAGATTCAAGAAATTAAAGCAAACAATTAAAGGTACTCAATAAAAGGTTGGCACACCAAAAGAATTCCTAAAGAAAAGCACTAGATTAGATGACCAAATAAAAAAAAAACAGCACCACTGGAAAATGTTGTGGGCCAGAAAACGTGTTTGTTCCCCGATTTATGCTGATCTGTATTTTTGGAATTTGGCTCTGAAATTTGTTATGCAAGATATTCAGGATCTTATCTAAAATCTGGCTTTGGATTCACTCAAAACGGATGCACCATTTTTTTTTAATAAATTTTTCAAAATTGGTGTTCGGTTAGGCCAGCTGGAGCGCTCAAGATTTGCACTCTGATTTTGTAAGATTTATCATTTTTTTTCTGTTGCTTCTTTTGACCTAATTCTTTTTTTGTCTTTTCTATAACACTTTAAACTTGCATTTTCCAGAAAATCAGAATTTTCCTATGGGTGGAAATATTTTTCTGGGTTAAAACAGCCAAAACAGAGAAGGTGTAAACAGGGGAATCCTGGAAAACTAGAAAAAACAGCAAGATAACCAAAATTTAACACAATGGAATTGTAAGAACGGAAATTGTGTAAGAACTAAGACACAATTATGAACTCAAACTTAAAATAAAAAGGCACCAAAGGATCAAAGAACAGCAGATTCAAACAATATAAAGAGACCCAAAAGCAAGAAACAATCAAGCCAATAATAGGACTACTAAGAATTGTTGACAAATATGGATTCACATGACTTGACACAACATTTATAGATTCAGAAAATAAAGACTCAAAGCATAAAATGAAGCAAAATTAAGAAAGCAATAAGGACTCAAATTCCTAAAAGAAAAACAGCCACTCAATGGTGTAAGGAATCCTATCACAAGCTGCACAGAATTTGTTCAAGATCAATTGAACAATTGTGCTTTGGTTGGATCTTCCATAAGCACACCAAGAACAATTTAAAAAGTAAAAAACAGCAAGACAAGTATGGAATTTAAATGACAATATGAAATAAAGAAGAACTGAAAATTTAAAAGACCAAGCTACTCATCTTGAAGAACCAAAAGCTCATGATACCAAATGATGGCATTTTCATGTGTTCTTCTCGAATCAAAGTAGTAATAAGTGATGCGGAAGCAATGGGTGAGTGAAACAAAGCCCTCCTAGGAGTTGTGTTGGCTTTGAAGGTGCATGAGGAGTGTGGTGTTTGAGTGGTTCGGCCAGCTCAAGGGAGAAAGGTGAAAGGATTGAAGTTTATAGCCTAGATTTCTAGGAGAAGTAAAGCTAGTGCACAAAAATGGCAGCATAACATTACTCAATTAAACTTGAAAATACAAGGTGTAGGCTCCTCCTTTTATAGGCTAAGGAGGACCATAATGCAACCCTAATGCTAGCCAAATGAAATGTAAATGTGAAGCACATGGGTGCACATGGCACATGGGTGCACAAATGAGCACATGGGGAGGGGTGTGTCTAGTTTTTATGCTCACCCCCTCCATGGGCTTTCTAGACCGGCCTTGGTAAATTTAGAGGTTTTTTTAGAAACTCTAAGTTTACCTAGGTTGGTGTTTTAGGTGCCAAAATTAATTCTAAGAAAATTACAAATAAAGTTCCTATGCTAATTTTGACAAGAAATTAAAGTCTACTCTACACTAGAGTTTATGGCATTTGAACATGTAAAAGAACGTCTTCTTGGATCCTCTTGGCCATAACTCTATGGTTGGCCCAAATCTACCCTTTGGTGGGCTTGCATGTGGGCTTGTGCTTGGGCCTCTTCCATCATCGGTGCTCCCTTTCTTGTATTTGATTACATAAGGAAATTGTTCAAGAAATTCCATCCATTTAGCATGTCTCTTGTTGAGCTTGTGTTGGCCCTTTAAATATTTTAAAGACTCGTGATCACTATGGATAACAAATTCTTTGGACACAAGGTAGTGTTCCCAAGTCTTTAGGGCTCGCACAAGAGCATAGAGCTCTTTGTCATAGGTGGGGTAGTTGAGGGTGGCACCATGGAGTTTTTCACTAAAATAAACAATGGGGTGTCCACCTTGCAACAAAACCGCACCTATGCCTACCCCCGATGCATCACACTCTATCTCAAAAGTTTTGGAAAAATTTGGAAGAGATAGAATGGGTGCATTGGTGAGTTGAGCTTTGAGCCTTTGAAAGGCTTGCTCATGCTTTTCATTCCAACAAAATGCAACATCTTTTTTCACAAGTTCATTCAAAGGAGAAGCTAGACTAGAAAAATTAGGTACAAACCTTCTATAGAAGCTAGCTAACCCATGAAAACTTCTTACATCACTTACATTTTGTGGAGTTGGCCACTCGCGGATGGCTTTGATTTTCTCGGGATCTACATGCACCCCCTTTTTGTTAACTATGAAACCTAAGAAAACTACACTATCTACACAAAAGGTACACTTATCCCTATTGGCAAAAAGACTATTTTTCCTAAGAACTAGAAGAACTTCCCTAAGGTGACTTAGATGGTCTTCTAGGCTTTTACTATAGACTAAGATATCATCAAAGTAAACTACTACATATTTACCTATACAATCTCTCAAGGTGTGATTCATAAGCCTCATGAATGTGCTTGGAGCATTAGTAAGCCCAAAGGGCATCACCAACCACTCGTATAATCCAAATTTGGTCTTAAAAGCGGTTTTCCACTCATCACCCTCCTTGATTCGAATTTGGTGATATCCACTTTTAAGGTTAATCTTGGAGAATAGAGTTGACCCATGCAATTCATCAAGCATATCATCAAGCCTCGGGATTGGATGCCTATACTTGATGGTGATGTTGTTGATTGCTCTACAATCACAACACATACGCCATTTTCCATCTTTTTTTGGCACCAACAAGACAGGTACAGCACAAGGGCTTAGGCTCTTTTGAACCCAACCCTTCTCCAACAAGTCTTGAACTTGTGATTCTATCTCCTTGGTTTCCTCGGGGTTGGTTCTATAAGCAGGCCTATTTGGTAGGCTTGCCCCGGTATAAAGTCAATTTGATGTTCTATCCCCCTAAGAGGAGGAAGCCCAATGGGTCCTTCTTGGGAGAATAGATCTTCAAATTCACTCAAAAGGTTTTCTACTTGAGGAGGTAAAACCATGAGTTCACTACTTGTGGCAGTGCATGTAAGTGCTCCTTTACAAAAGATAAGGCTTGGTTGTTCAACAAGAAGCAAGTTTTCAAAAACATTTTCAAGAGGTTTTTCTTGTTGACCAACCTTGTGGGAAGGAACACTCTTCTCCCACGCCTTTCTATCCCTAAGGATTTTCTCTTTTTCTAGCTCTTTTTTTTTTGTTTTCCTCATCCCTCTTTTGTTTCATTTGTATCTGGTCTTTCACCACTTGAGAATGTGGTAAAGGACTAAGTACAAACTTCTTATATTTATGGGTGAAGGAAATCTCGTTAGTGAGACCATCATGCAAGGTTTTCTTATCAAATTGCCATGGCCTCCCTAATAAGATATGGCAAGCTTCCATAGGCACTACATCACATAAAACTTTGTCTTTGTAGTTCCCTATGGAAAACTTGATTTCCACTTGCTTTTCTACATGTAGTTGCCCATTTTCATTAAGCCATTGAAGTTTGTAAGGTTTTGGGTGAGGAACTACTTGTAGCTTAAGCTTTTCAACCATCCTAGCACTACAACAATTACAACTAGATCCACTATCCACAATGAGGGAACATATATTTTCTAAAACATTGCATCTTGTATGAAAGATGTTCTCCCTTTGTGTTTCCATGGATGTGCTAGGGTGATTGTTGAGGGTTCTCCTAATCATAAGCAATTCTCCCTCTAGTGGAGCTACCCTCTCATCCTCTCCCCCTTCCTCTTTCTCACTAGGCTCATCCTCGCCACTAGTGTACTCGTCTACACCTTTTAAAAACAAAGTCCTTTGGTTTGGACATTGTGCTTGCACATGCCCCCTACCATAGCACTTAAAACACTTGACATCTCTAGCTCGGATGGGTGGGGTTGAGGTTTCTTTGGTGAAGGGCTTGGTAGGCTCTTTTGGTTTTTCCTTGGATGTACTACCCTCCCTTCTAAACTCTTTCTTGGGATAAAAGCTAGAATAGGGGCTCACCTTTTGACTTGAGGTTTTGCGCAAGTTTTGTTGCTCAACTTTAATGCAAAGTTGAACCAAATCATTCAAGTCTTGATAAGGTAAGAGCTCTACTCTATCTCTTATCTCAAGTGATAGGCCACTAAGGAACCTAGCTATGGTGGTTTCCTCTTCCTCTCTAATAGAGGCTCTCATCATATAGAGCTCCATCTTTTGTCTATACTCCTCTACGCTCATATTTCTTTGTTGGAGTCTTTGGAGCTTGTCCATCAACTCCCTATGGTAGTAAGAGGGTATATGTCGACGTCTTAGGGCTCCCCTAAGGTCATTCCAATATGTAATGGAAGGTTCCCTATGAAGACGTCTATCTCTTTCGAGAGAGGTCCACCAATACATGGCATTTCCTTGGAAACTAAGGGTGGCTAAGGGTACTTTTCGTTCCTCACTTACCCTATGGCAAGCAAAAAGTTGCTCTACCTTCATCTCCCAATCTAGATATACTTCTACATTTTCCTTTCCATGAAAATGAGGTTGGTCTACTCTTGTTTCCCTTGGCACCTCTTGTTCCCTTTGCCTAGTTCTTCTAGGGGGTGGTTGGTAATAATCATTGATTCTACGGCTTCCCTCCCCTAGAGACTCAATACTTTGAGAATGGGATGCATGAGTTTTTTTTTTATTTTTGTGATTTTTGTGACTTCTCTTCTTGAGCTTTAGCCAACTCATTGATTTTGTTCTCATTCTCCAATTGTCTAAAAGATATCAATTGTACCGCTTGGGATACTTCTTTTAAAAGAGTTTTCAAAGATTTTACTTCACTTTCTATAGACTTTGGAGAGTGAGAAGAAGAAGACATGGCTAAAACTTTGTGTATATAGGTGTTTTACTTGGAGAAAGTTTAGGAAAGTTAGAGAAGCGAGTTTTCCAGGTAAGGGAGGTGAGTCACAATGGACTACTTAAGTACCAAGCCTTTTCCTTGCCAAAAAACTTTCCTCCAATGACTTCACACAAAATTTTCTCTTAGTAGAACACTTAGAACACAAGAAGTTGAGAAATCAAAAAGCAAGAAAACTATATAAGCTAGATATGCAGCAAAACTAGTCGGTATAGCACAAAATTAAACAATACTAAGCATGCAAAACGTTTCTACCAAATCAAAAGAAAAACAAGTTCAAACAAGCAACAAATTACTAAGCAAAAATTACTATGCTATTCGGCCCTAGGTGAGGCTTCTTGGACACTTTGAGCCCTTGAAGACACACTCACCGTCTAAAACGTAATTTGAAAGAGGTAATTAACAATAAACCAAGTTGTAAAGGAGATAAGAAAACCCCCTTTGTTGTTCCTCTTTTTGGTTAGTGCACTTTCTTTGTTGTCTTGATTGTTGATCTTCTAGGTGTTTGTAGTGTTTGTTTCAAGAAGCTTGTTTCGCCTTAGCTTTGACTCCTCCTTAGAAAGTTGGCTTTAATTCTCCAATTTCCAGCACCTATTCACAAGGGCTTAACCTTAAACCAAGTCAATTTCCATGCACATAAGCACCAAGAGAAAATTAAATTCCAGCACCCAAAAAGAGAGGTCAAGGAACAAAAGCAAGAAACAAATTTAATTGAAAGAAAACAGTACTACCAAAAGGATTTATAATATGACAACTTAGAAAGAGATTCAAGAAATTAAAGCAAACAATTAAAGGTACTCAATAAAAGTTGGCACACAAAAGGAATTCCTAAAGAAAAGCACTAGATTAGATGACCAAATAAAAAAAAAACAGCACCACTGGAAAATGTTGTGGGCCAGAAAACGTGTTTGTTCCCCGATTTATGCTGAGCTGTAATTGTAAAATTTGTTTCTGAAATTTGGATGCAAGAAAATTCAGGATCTTATCTAAATTTTGGCTTTGGAATCACCTAAAACGCATGCACCATTTTTTTTTAATAATTTTTGCAAATTTGGTGTGCAGTTAGGCCAGCTGGAGCGCTCAAGATTTCCACTCTGATTTTGTAAGATTTATCATTTTTTTTCTGTTGCTTCTTTTGACCTCATTCTTTTTTTGTCTTTTCTATAACACTTTAAACTTGCATTTTCCAGAAAATCAGAATTTTCCTATGGGTGGAAATATTTTTTTAAACAAAACAGCCCAGAACAGAGAGATGATACAGGGGAAATCTGGAAAACTGGAAGAAAACAGCAAGATAACCAAAATGAACACAATGGAAATGTAAGAATGGAAATTGTGTAAGAACTAAGACACAATTATGAACTCAAACTAAAAATAAAAAGCACCAAAGGATCAAAATAACAGCAGATTAAAGCAATATAAAGAGACCCAAAAACAAGAAACAATCAAGCCAATAATAGGACTACTAAGAATTGTTGACAAATATGGATTCACATGACTTGACACAACATTTATAGATTCAGAAAATAAAGACTCAAAGCATAAAATGAAGCAATTATAAGAAAGCAATAAGGACTCAATTTCCTAAAAGAAAAACAGCCACACAATGGTGTAAGGAATCCTATCACAAGCTGCACAGAATTTGTTCAAGATCAATTGAACAATTGTGCTTTGGTTGGATCTTCCATAAGCACACCAAGAACAATTTAAAATATAAAAAACAGCAAGACAAGTATGGAATTTAAATGACAATATGAAATAAAGAAGAACTGAAAATTTAAAAGACCAAGCTACTCATCTTGAAGAACCAAAAGCTCATGATACCAAATGATGGCATTTCATGTGTTCTTCTTGAATCAAAGTAGTAAAACGTGATGCGGAAGCAATGGGTGAGTGAAACAAAGCCCTCCTAGGAGTTGTGTTGGCTTTGAAGGTGCATGAGTAGTGTGATGTTTGAGTGGTTCGGCCAGCTCAAGGGAGAAAGGTGAAAGGATTGAAGTTTATAGCCTAGATTTCTAGGAGAAGTAAAGCTAGTGCACAAAAATGGCAGCATAACAATACTCAATTAAACTTGTCAAATACAAGGAGATAGCCTTCCTATTTATAGGCTATGTGGACGTAAATGTTAAGCCACATTTCTAAAGAAAATAAAACCAAAATTAAATCTAAATTCTAAGGTGCAATGACCGGCCATACACAACCCTAGATTCTAGAAGGTTTCCATCATAAATGCTTCCTACACTATCCTATCTACTAAGTACCCCCAATGGGCCTTTATGCAAACATATACAAAGCCTTCTCTCTTCCATCCGTGGCTTCACTTGCTTGTCTTTGAACATGTTTGGCCATTAATCTTGTAAGGAGACCTAGACGGTCTAGCTCCATGGATAGTCTCCTTCCTTCACGTTCTAGACGCTCACCTTCACGTCCTAGACGCTCTCCTTCACGTCCTAGACGCTCACCTTGGTCTTGGTCTAGACGCTCTCCTTGGCTTGGGCTTTCTTGGGTAGATGTGCTTGGCCCTCCTCCATCAACATACACCCTTGAAAAACCATTTCATGTGTTCAAATTGTATTTTGATATGTTTAATACTTCTTTTACAACCTAAGGTCTATTCATTGATTGAAACACATATGATATCTTTGAAAAACAATTTCACGTGTTAAAATTGTGTTTTGATATGTTTAATACTTCTTTCATTTACAATCTAAGGTTTTATAACCTAGGAAACTATAAGAAAGTGAATGTTCTGTATAATAATAGTTTATTAAAAGTGTCTTAACTATTGAAAACAAGCGTATTACTTAACTAAATGTTTTCGTTATTAATTGATTGAAAACACTTATGATATCTTTGAAAACCAATTCCATGTGTTCAAATTGTGTTTTGATATGTTCAATATTTCTTTTACAATCTTAGTCTATTAATTGATTGAAACACTTATGAATATCGTTGAAAAACAATCTCATGTGTTAGAATTGTGTTTTCGTATGTTCTAAGGTCTATTAATTGATTCAAACACCTAGGATACATACACCCTTGAAAAACCATTTCATGTGTTCAAATTGTATTTTGATATGTTTAATACTTCTTTTACAACCTAAGGTCTATTCATTGATTGAAACACTTATGATATCTTTGAAAAACAATTTCACGTGTTAAAATTGTGTTTTGATATGTTTAATACTTCTTTCATTTACAATCTAAGGTTTTATAACCTAGGAAACTATAAGAAAGTGAATGTTCTGTATAATAATAGTTTATTAAAAGTGTCTTAACTATTGAAAACAAGCGTATTACTTAACCAAATGTTTGCAACTTGTTCTTTTCTTTTCGCTATTAATTGGTTGAAAACACTTATGATATCTTTGAAAACCAATTCCATGTGTTTAAATTGTGTTTTCATATTTTCAATATTTCTTTTACAATCTTAGTCTATTAATTGATTGAAACACTTATGAATATCGTTGAAAAACAATCTCATGTGTTAGAATTGTGTTTTCGTATGTTCTAAGGTCTATTAATTGATTCAAACACCTAGGATACATACACCCTTGAAAAACCATTTCATGTGTTCAAATTGTATTTTGATATGTTTAATACTTCTTTTACAACCTAAGGTCTATTCATTGATTGAAACACTTATGATATCTTTGAAAAACAATTTCACGTGTTAAAATTGTGTTTTGATATGTTTAATACTTCTTTCATTTACAATCTAAGGTTTTATAACCTAGGAAACTATAAGAAAGTGAATGTTCTGTATAATAATAGTTTATTAAAAGTGTCTTAACTATTGAAAACAAGCGTATTACTTAACTAAATGTTTTCGTTATTAATTGATTGAAAACACTTATGATATCTTTGAAAACCAATTCCATGTGTTCAAATTGTGTTTTGATATGTTCAATATTTCTTTTACAATCTTAGTCTATTAATTGATTGAAACACTTATGAATATCGTTGAAAAACAATCTCATGTGTTAGAATTGTGTTTTCGTATGTTCTAAGGTCTATTAATTGATTCAAACACCTAGGATACATACACCCTTGAAAAACCATTTCATGTGTTCAAATTGTATTTTGATATGTTTAATACTTCTTTTACAACCTAAGGTCTATTCATTGATTGAAACACTTATGATATCTTTGAAAAACAATTTCACGTGTTAAAATTGTGTTTTGATATGTTTAATACTTCTTTCATTTACAATCTAAGGTTTTATAACCTAGGAAACTATAAGAAAGTGAATGTTCTGTATAATAATAGTTTATTAAAAGTGTCTTAACTATTGAAAACAAGCGTATTACTTAACTAAATGTTTTCGCTATTAATTGATTGAAAACACTTATGATATCTTTGAAAACCAATTCCATGTGTTCAAATTGTGTTTTGATATGTTCAATATTTCTTTTACAATCTTAGTCTATTAATTGATTGAAACACTTATGAATATCGTTGAAAAACAATCTCATGTGTTAGAATTGTGTTTTCGTATGTTCTAAGGTGTATTAATTGATTCAAACACCTAGGATACATACACCCTTGAAAAACCATTTCAAGTGTTCAAATTGTATTTTGATATGTTTAATACTTCTTTTACAACCTAAGGTCTATTCATTGATTGAAACACTTATGATATCTTTGAAAAACAATTTCACGTGTTAAAATTGTGTTTTGATATGTTTAATACTTCTTTCATTTACAATCTAAGGTTTTATAACCTAGGAAACTATAAGAAAGTGAATGTTCTGTATAATAATAGTTTATTAAAAGTGTCTTAACTATTGAAAACAAGCGTATTACTTAACTAAATGTTTTCGTTATTAATTGATTGAAAACACTTATGATATCTTTGAAAACCAATTCCATGTGTTCAAATTGTGTTTTGATATGTTCAATATTTCTTTTACAATCTTAGTCTATTAATTGATTGAAACACTTATGAATATCGTTGAAAAACAATCTCATGTGTTAGAATTGTGTTTTCGTATGTTCTAAGGTCTATTAATTGATTCAAACACCTAGGATACATACACCCTTGAAAAACCATTTCATGTGTTCAAATTGTATTTTGATATGTTTAATACTTCTTTTACAACCTAAGGTCTATTCATTGATTGAAACACTTATGATATCTTTGAAAAACAATTTCACGTGTTAAAATTGTGTTTTGATATGTTTAATACTTCTTTCATTTACAATCTAAGGTTTTATAACCTAGGAAACTATAAGAAAGTGAATGTTCTGTATAATAATAGTTTATTAAAAGTGTCTTAACTATTGAAAACAAGCGTATTACTTAACTAAATGTTTTCGCTATTAATTGATTGAAAACACTTATGATATCTTTGAAAACCAATTCCATGTGTTCAAATTGTGTTTTGATATGTTCAATATTTCTTTTACAATCTTAGTCTATTAATTGATTGAAACACTTATGAATATCGTTGAAAAACAATCTCATGTGTTAGAATTGTGTTTTCGTATGTTCTAAGGTCTATTAATTGATTCAAACACCTAGGATACATACACCCTTGAAAAACCATTTCATGTGTTCAAATTGTATTTTGATATGTTTAATACTTCTTTTACAACCTAAGGTCTATTCATTGATTGAAACACTTATGATATCTTTGAAAAACAATTTCACGTGTTAAAATTGTGTTTTGATATGTTTAATACTTCTTTCATTTACAATCTAAGGTTTTATAACCTAGGAAACTATAAGAAAGTGAATGTTCTGTATAATAATAGTTTATTAAAAGTGTCTTAACTATTGAAAACAAGCGTATTACTTAACTAAATGTTTTCGCTATTAATTGATTGAAAACACTTATGATATCTTTGAAAACCAATTCCATGTGTTCAAATTGTGTTTTGATATGTTCAATATTTCTTTTACAATCTTAGTCTATTAATTGATTGAAACACTTATGAATATCGTTGAAAAACAACCTCATGTGTTAGAATTGTGTTTTCGTATGTTCTAAGGTCTATTAATTGATTCAAACACCTAGGATACATACACCCTTGAAAAACCATTTCATGTGTTCAAATTGTATTTTGATATGTTTAATACTTCTTTTACAACCTAAGGTCTATTCATTGATTGAAACACTTATGATATCTTTGAAAAACAATTTCACGTGTTAAAATTGTGTTTTGATATGTTTAATACTTCTTTCATTTACAATCTAAGGTTTTATAACCTAGGAAACTATAAGAAAGTGAATGTTCTGTATAATAATAGTTTATTAAAAGTGTCTTAACTATTGAAAACAAGCGTATTACTTAACTAAATGTTTTCGCTATTAATTGATTGAAAACACTTATGATATCTTTGAAAACCAATTCCATGTGTTCAAATTGTGTTTTAATATGTTCAATATTTCTTTTACAATCTTAGTCTATTAATTGATTGAAACACTTATGAATATCGTTGAAAAACAATCTCATGTGTTATAATTGTGTTTTCGTATGTTCTAAGGTCTATTAATTGATTCAAACCTAAGGTCTATTCATTGATTGAAACACTTATGATATCTTTGAAAAACAATTTCACGTGTTAAAATTGTGTTTTGATATGTTTAATACTTCTTTCATTTACAATCTAAGGTTTTATAACCTAGGAAACTATAAGAAAGTGAATGTTCTGTATAATAATAGTTTATTAAAGGTATCTTAACTATTGAAAACAAGCGTATTACTTAACTAAATGTTTTCGCTATTAATTGATTGAAAACACTTATGATATCTTTGAAAACCAATTCCATGTGTTCAAATTGTGTTTTGATATGTTCAATATTTCTTTTACAATCTTAGTCTATTAATTGATTGAACCACTTATGAATATCGTTGAAAAACAATCTCATGTGTTATAATTGTGTTTTCGTATGTTCTAAGGTCTATTAATTGATTCAAACACCTAGGATACATACACCCTTGAAAAACCATTTCATGTGTTCAAATTGTATTTTGATATGTTTAATACTTCTTTTACAACCTAAGGTCTATTCATTGATTGAAACACTTATGATATCTTTGAAAAACAATTTCACGTGTTAAAATTGTGTTTTGATATGTTTAATACTTCTTTCATTTACAATCTAAGGTTTTATAACCTAGGAAACTATAAGAAAGTGAATGTTCTGTATAATAATAGTTTATTAAAAGTGTCTTAACTATTGAAAACAAGCGTATTACTTAACTAAATGTTTTCGTTATTAATTGATTGAAAACACTTATGATATCTTTGAAAACCAATTCCATGTGTTCAAATTGTGTTTTGATATGTTCAATATTTCTTTTACAATCTTAGTCTATTAATTGATTGAAACACTTATGAATATCGTTGAAAAACAATCTCATGTGTTAGAATTGTGTTTTCGTATGTTCTAAGGTCTATTAATTGATTCAAACACCTAGGATACATACACCCTTGAAAAACCATTTCATGTGTTCAAATTGTATTTTGATATGTTTAATACTTCTTTTACAACCTAAGGTCTATTCATTGATTGAAACACTTATGATATCTTTGAAAAACAATTTCACGTGTTAAAATTGTGTTTTGATATGTTTAATACTTCTTTCATTTACAATCTAAGGTTTTATAACCTAGGAAACTATAAGAAAGTGAATGTTCTGTATAATAATAGTTTATTAAAAGTGTCTTAACAATTGAAAACAAGCGTATTACTTAACTAAATGTTTTCGCTATTAATTGATTGAAAACACTTATGATATCTTTGAAAACCAATTCCATGTGTTCAAATTGTGTTTTGATATGTTCAATATTTCTTTTACAATCTTAGTCTATTAATTGATTGAAACACTTATGAATATCGTTGAAAAACAATCTCATGTGTTAGAATTGTGTTTTCGTATGTTCTAAGGTCTATTAATTGATTCAAACACCTAGGATACATACACCCTTGAAAAACCATTTGATGTGTTCAAATTGTATTTTGATATGTTTAATACTTCTTTTACAACCTAAGGTCTATTCATTGATTGAAACACTTATGATATCTTTGAAAAACAATTTCACGTGTTAAAATTGTGTTTTGATATGTTTAATACTTCTTTCATTTACAATCTAAGGTTTTATAACCTAGGAAACTATAAGAAAGTGAATGTTCTGTATAATAATAGTTTATTAAAAGTGTCTTAACTATTGAAAACAAGCGTATTACTTAACTAAATGTTTTCGCTATTAATTGATTGAAAACACTTATGATATCTTTGAAAACCAATTCCATGTGTTCAAATTGTGTTTTGATATGTTCAATATTTCTTTTACAATCTTAGTCTATTAATTGATTGAAACACTTATGAATATCGTTGAAAAACAATCTCATGTGTTAGAATTGTGTTTTCGTATGTTCTAAGGTCTATTAATTGATTCAAACACCTAGGATACATACACCCTTGAAAAACCATTTCATGTGTTCAAATTGTATTTTGATATGTTTAATACTTCTTTTACAACCTAAGGTCTATTCATTGATTGAAACACTTATGATATCTTTGAAAAACAATTTCACGTGTTAAAATTGTGTTTTGATATGTTTAATACTTCTTTCATTTACAATCTAAGGTTTTATAACCTAGGAAACTATAAGAAAGTGAATGTTCTGTATAATAATAGTTTATTAAAAGTGTCTTAACTATTGAAAACAAGCGTATTACTTAACTAAATGTTTTCGCTATTAATTGATTGAAAACACTTATGATATCTTTGAAAACCAATTCCATGTGTTCAAATTGTGTTTTGATATGTTCAATATTTCTTTTACAATCTTAGTCTATTAATTGATTGAAACACTTATGAATATCGTTGAAAAACAATCTCATGTGTTATAATTGTGTTTTCGTATGTTCTAAGGTCTATTAATTGATTCAAACACCTAGGATACATACACCCTTGAAAAACCATTTCATGTGTTCAAATTGTATTTTGATATGTTTAATACTTCTTTTACAACCTAAGGTCTATTAATTGATTGAAACACTTATGATATCTTTGAAAAACAATTTCACGTGTTAAAATTGTGTTTTGATATGTTTAATACTTCTTTCATTTACAATCTAAGGTTTTATAACCTAGGAAACTATAAGAAAGTGAATGTTCTGTATAATAATAGTTTATTAAAAGTACCTTAACTATTGAAAACAAGCGTATTACTTAACGAAATGTTTTCGCTATTAATTGATTGAAAACACTTATGATATCTTTGAAAACCAATTCCATGTGTTCAAATTGTGTTTTGATATGTTCAATATTTCTTTTACAATCTTAGTCTATTAATTGATTGAAACACTTATGAATATCGTTGAAAAACAATCTCATGTGTTAGAATTGTGTTTTCGTATGTTCTAAGGTCTATTAATTGATTCAAACACCTAGGATACATACACCCTTGAAAAACCATTTCATGTGTTCAAATTGTATTTTGATACGTTTAATACTTCTTTTACAACCTAAGGTCTATTCATTGATTGAAACACTTATGATATCTTTGAAAAACAATTTCACGTGCTAAAATTGTGTTTTGATATGTTTAATACTTCTTTCATTTACAATCTAAGGTTTTATAACCTAGGAAACTATAAGAAAGTGAATGTTCTGTATAATAATAGTTTATTAAAAGTACCTTAACTATTGAAAACAAGCGTATTACTTAACGAAATGTTTTCGCTATTAATTGATTGAAAACACTTATGATATCTTTGAAAAGCAATTCCATGTGTTCAAATTGTGTTTTGATATGTTCAATATTTCTTTTACAATCTTAGTCTATTAATTGATTGAAACACTTATGAATATCGTTGAAAAACAATCTCATGTGTTAGAATTGTGTTTTCGTATGTTCTAAGGTCTATTAATTGATTCAAACACCTAGGATACATACACCCTTGAAAAACCATTTCATGTGTTCAAATTGTATTTTGATACGTTTAATACTTCTTTTACAACCTAAGGTCTATTCATTGATTGAAACACTTATGATATCTTTGAAAAACAATTTCACGTGCTAAAATTGTGTTTTGATATGTTTAATACTTCTTTCATTTACAATCTAAGGTTTTATAACCTAGGAAACTATAAGAAAGTGAATGTTCTGTATAATAATAGTTTATTAAAAGTACCTTAACTATTGAAAACAAGCGTATTACTTAACGAAATGTTTTCGCTATTAATTGATTGAAAACACTTATGATATCTTTGAAAAGCAATTCCATGTGTTCAAATTGTGTTTTGATATGTTCAATATTTCTTTTACAATCTTAGTCTATTAATTGATTGAAACACTTATGAATATCGTTGAAAAACAATCTCATGTGTTAGAATTGTGTTTTCGTATGTTCTAAGGTCTATTAATTGATTCAAACACCTAGGATACATACACCCTTGAAAAACCATTTCATGTGTTCAAATTGTATTTTGATATGTTTAATACTTCTTTTACAACCTAAGGTCTATTCATTGATTGAAACACTTCTGATATCTTTGAAAAACAATTTCACGTGTTAAAATTGTGTTTTGATATGTTTAATACTTCTTTCATTTACAATCTAAGGTTTTATAACCTAGGAAACTATAAGAAAGTGAATGTTCTGTATAATAATAGTTTATTAAAAGTATCTTAACTATTGAAAACAAGCGTATTACTTAACTAAATGTTTTCGCTATTAATTGATTGAAAACACTTATGATATCTTTGAAAACCAATTCCATGTGTTCAAATTGTGTTTTGATATGTTCAATATTTCTTTTACAATCTTAGTCTATTAATTGATTGAAACACTTATGAATATCGTTGAAAAACAATCTCATGTGTTAGAATTGTGTTTTCGTATGTTCTAAGGACTATTAATTGATTCAAACACCTAGGATACATACACCCTTGAAAAACCATTTCATGTGTTCAAATTGTATTTTGATATGTTTAATACTTCTTTTACAACCCAAGGTCTATTAATTGATTGAAACACTTATGATATCTTTGAAAAACAATTTCACGTGTTAAAATTGTGTTTTGATATGTTTAATACTTCTTTCATTTACAATCTAAGGTTTTATAACCTAGGAAACTATAAGAAAGTGAATGTTCTGTATAATAATAGTTTATTAAAAGTACCTTAACTATTGAAAACAAGCGTATTACTTAACGAAATGTTTTCGCTATTAATTGATTGAAAACACTTATGATATCTTAGAAAACCAATTCCATGTGTTCAAATTGTGTTTTGATATGTTCAATATTTCTTTTACAATCTTAGTCTATTAATTGATTGAAACACTTATGAATATCGTTGAAAAACAATCTCATGTGTTAGAATTGTGTTTTCGTATGTTCTAAGGTCTATTAATTGATTCAAACACCTAGGATACATACACCTTTGAAAAACTATTTCATGTGTTCAAATTGTATTTTGATATGTTTAATACTTCTTTTACAACCTAAGGTCTATTCATTGATTGAAACACTTATGATATCTTTGAAAAACAATTTCACGTGTTAAAATTGTGTTTTGATATGTTTAATACTTCTTTCATTTACAATCTAAGGTTTTATAACCTAGGAAACTATAAGAAAGTGAATGTTCTGTATAATAATAGTTTATTAAAAGTATCTTAACTATTGAAAACAAGCGTATTACTTAACTAAATGTTTTCGCTATTAATTGATTGAAAACACTTATGATATCTTTGAAAACCACTTCCATGTGTTCAAATTGTGTTTTGATATGTTCAATATTTCTTTTACAATCTTAGTCTATTAATTGATTGAAACAGTTATGAATATCGTTGAAAAACAATCTCATGTGTTAGAATTGTGTTTTCGTATGTTCTAAGGTCTATTAATTGATTCAAACACCTAGGATACATACACCCTTGAAAAACCATTTCATGTGTTCAAATTGTATTTTGATACGTTTAATACTTCTTTTACAACCTAAGGTCTATTCATTGATTGAAACACTTGTGATATCTTTGAAAAACAATTTCACGTGCTAAAATTGTGTTTTGATATGTTTAATACTTCTTTCATTTACAATCTAAGGTTTTATAACCTAGGAAACTATAAGAAAGTGAATGTTCTGTATAATAATAGTTTATTAAAAGTACCTTAACTATTGAAAACAAGCGTATTACTTAACGAAATGTTTTCGCTATTAATTGATTGAAAACACTTATGATATCTTTGAAAAGCAATTCCATGTGTTCAAATTGTGTTTTGATATGTTCAATATTTCTTTTACAATCTTAGTCTATTAATTGATTGAAACACTTATGAATATCGTTGAAAAACAATCTCATGTGTTAGAATTGTGTTTTCGTATGTTCTAAGGTCTATTAATTGATTCAAACACCTAGGATACATACACCCTTGAAAAACCATTTCATGTGTTCAAATTGTATTTTGATATGTTTAATACTTCTTTTACAACCTAAGGTCTATTCATTGATTGAAACACTTGTGATATCTTTGAAAAACAATTTCACGTGTTAAAATTGTGTTTTGATATGTTTAATACTTCTTTCATTTACAATCTAAGGTTTTATAACCTAGGAAACTATAAGAAAGTGAATGTTCTGTATAATAATAGTTTATTAAAAGTATCTTAACTATTGAAAACAAGCGTATTACTTAACTAAATGTTTTCGCTATTAATTGATTGAAAACACTTATGATATCTTTGAAAACCAATTCCATGTGTTCAAATTGTGTTTTGATATGTTCAATATTTCTTTTACAATCTTAGTCTATTAATTGATTGAAACACTTATGAATATCGTTGAAAAACAATCTCATGTGTTAGAATTGTGTTTTCGTATGTTCTAAGGACTATTAATTGATTCAAACACCTAGGATACATACACCCTTGAAAAACCATTTCATGTGTTCAAATTGTATTTTGATATGTTTAATACTTCTTTTACAACCCAAGGTCTATTAATTGATTGAAACACTTATGATATCTTTGA
Organism: Phaseolus vulgaris; assembly: GCF_051622355.1. Classification (NCBI taxonomy): domain Eukaryota; kingdom Viridiplantae; phylum Streptophyta; class Magnoliopsida; order Fabales; family Fabaceae; genus Phaseolus; species Phaseolus vulgaris. The sequence goes on along the minus strand of NC_143505.1, from coordinate 26,903,804 downwards.
AAAACAATTTCACGTGTTAAAATTGTGTTTTGATATGTTTAATACTTCTTTCATTTACAATCTAAGGTTTTATAACCTAGGAAACTATAAGAAAGTGAATGTTCTGTATAATAATAGTTTATTAAAAGTACCTTAACTATTGAAAACAAGCGTATTACTTAACGAAATGTTTTCGCTATTAATTGATTGAAAACACTTATGATATCTTAGAAAACCAATTCCATGTGTTCAAATTGTGTTTTGATATGTTCAATATTTCTTTTACAATCTTAGTCTATTAATTGATTGAAACACTTATGAATATCGTTGAAAAACAATCTCATGTGTTAGAATTGTGTTTTCGTATGTTCTAAGGTCTATTAATTGATTCAAACACCTAGGATACATACACCTTTGAAAAACTATTTCATGTGTTCAAATTGTATTTTGATATGTTTAATACTTCTTTTACAACCTAAGGTCTATTCATTGATTGAAACACTTATGATATCTTTGAAAAACAATTTCACGTGTTAAAATTGTGTTTTGATATGTTTAATACTTCTTTCATTTACAATCTAAGGTTTTATAACCTAGGAAACTATAAGAAAGTGAATGTTCTGTATAATAATAGTTTATTAAAAGTATCTTAACTATTGAAAACAAGCGTATTACTTAACTAAATGTTTTCGCTATTAATTGATTGAAAACACTTATGATATCTTTGAAAACCACTTCCATGTGTTCAAATTGTGTTTTGATATGTTCAATATTTCTTTTACAATCTTAGTCTATTAATTGATTGAAACAGTTATGAATATCGTTGAAAAACAATCTCATGTGTTAGAATTGTGTTTTCGTATGTTCTAAGGTCTATTAATTGATTCAAACACCTAGGATACATACACCCTTGAAAAACCATTTCATGTGTTCAAATTGTATTTTGATACGTTTAATACTTCTTTTACAACCTAAGGTCTATTCATTGATTGAAACACTTGTGATATCTTTGAAAAACAATTTCACGTGCTAAAATTGTGTTTTGATATGTTTAATACTTCTTTCATTTACAATCTAAGGTTTTATAACCTAGGAAACTATAAGAAAGTGAATGTTCTGTATAATAATAGTTTATTAAAAGTATCTTAACTATTGAAAACAAGCGTATTACTTAACTAAATGTTTTCGCTATTAATTGATTGAAAACAGTTATGATATCTTTGAAAACCACTTCCATGTGTTCAAATTGTGTTTTGATATGTTCAATATTTCTTTTACAATCTTAGTCTATTAATTGATTGAAACACTTATGAATATCGTTGAAAAACAATCTCATGTGTTAGAATTGTGTTTTCGTATGTTCTAAGGACTATTAATTGATTCAAACACCTAGGATACATACACCCTTGAAAAACCATTTCATGTGTTCAAATTGTATTTTGATATGTTTAATACTTCTTTTACAACCTAAGGTCTATTCATTGATTGAAACACTTATGATATCTTTGAAAAACAATTTCACGTGTTAAAATTGTGTTTTGATATGTTTAATACTTCTTTCATTTACAATCTAAGGTTTCATAACCTAGGAAACTATAAGAAAGTGAATGTTCTGTATAATAATAGTTTATTAAAAGTATCTTAACTATTGAAAACAAGCGTATTACTTAACTAAATGTTTTCGCTATTAATTGATTGAAAACACTTATGATATCTTTGAAAACCACTTCCATGTGTTCAAATTGTGTTTTGATATGTTCAATATTTCTTTTACAATCTTAGTCTATTAATTGATTGAAACACTTATGAATATCGTTGAAAAACAATCTCATGTGTTAGAATTGTGTTTTCGTATGTTCTAAGGACTATTAATTGATTCAAACACCTAGGATACATACACCCTTGAAAAACCATTTCATGTGTTCAAATTGTATTTTGATATGTTTAATACTTCTTTTACAACCTAAGGTCTATTCATTGATTGAAACACTTGTGATATCTTTGAAAAACAATTTCACGTGTTAAAATTGTGTTTTGATATGTTTAATACTTCTTTCATTTACAATCTAAGGTTTTATAACCTAGGAAACTATAAGAAAGTGAATGTTCTGTATAATAATAGTTTATTAAAAGTACCTTAACTATTGAAAACAAGCGTATTACTTAACGAAATGTTTTCGCTATTAATTGATTGAAAACACTTATGATATCTTTGAAAACCAATTCCATGTGTTCAAATTGTGTTTTGATATGTTCAATATTTCTTTTACAATCTTAGTCTATTAATTGATTGAAACACTTATGAATATCGTTGAAAAACAATCTCATGTGTTAGAATTGTGTTTTCGTATGTTCTAAGGTCTATTAATTGATTCAAACACCTAGGATACATACACCCTTGAAAAACCATTTCATGTGTTCAAATTGTATTTTGATACGTTTAATACTTCTTTTACAACCTAAGGTCTATTCATTGATTGAAACACTTATGATATCTTTGAAAAACAATTTCACGTGCTAAAATTGTGTTTTGATATGTTTAATACTTCTTTCATTTACAATCTAAGGTTTTATAACCTAGGAAACTATAAGAAAGTGAATGTTCTGTATAATAATAGTTTATTAAAAGTACCTTAACTATTGAAAACAAGCGTATTACTTAACGAAATGTTTTCGCTATTAATTGATTGAAAACACTTATGATATCTTTGAAAACCAATTCCATGTGTTCAAATTGTGTTTTGATATGTTCAATATTTCTTTTACAATCTTAGTCTATTAATTGATTGAAACACTTATGAATATCGTTGAAAAACAATCTCATGTGTTAGAATTGTGTTTTCGTATGTTCTAAGGTCTATTAATTGATTCAAACAACTAGGATACATACACCCTTGAAAAACCATTTCATGTGTTCAAATTGTATTTTGATATGTTTAATACTTCTTTTACAACCTAAGGTCTATTCATTGATTGAAACACTTATGATATCTTTGAAAAACAATTTCACGTCTTAAAATTGTGTTTTGATATGTTTAATACTTCTTTCATTTACAATCTAAGGTTTTATAACCTAGGAAACTATAAGAAAGTGAATGTTCTGTATAATAATAGTTTATGAAAAGTATCTTAACTATTGAAAACAAGCGTATTACTTAACTAAATGTTTTCGCTATTAATTGATTGAAAACACTTATGATATCTTTGAAAACCACTTCCATGTGTTCAAATTGTGTTTTGATATGTTCAATATTTCTTTTACAATCTTAGTCTATTAATTGATTGAAACACTTATGAATATCGTTGAAAAACAATCTCATGTGTTAGAATTGTGTTTTCGTATGTTCTAAGGTCTATTAATTGATTCAAACACCTAGGATACATACACCCTTGAAAAACCATTTCATGTGTTCAAATTGTATTTTGATATGTTTAATACTTCTTTTACAACCTAAGGTCTATTCATTGATTGAAACACTTGTGATATCTTTGAAAAACAATTTCACGTGTTAAAATTGTGTTTTGATATGTTTAATACTTCTTTCATTTACAATCTAAGTTTTTATAACCTAGGAAACTATAAGAAAGTGAATGTTCTGTATAATAATAGTTTATTAAAAGTACCTTAACTATTGAAAACAAGCGTAATACTTAACGAAATGTTTTCGCTATTAATTGATTGAAAACACTTATGATATCTTTGAAAACCAATTCCATGTGTTCAAATTGTGTTTTGATATGTTCAATATTTCTTTTACAATCTTAGTCTATTAATTGATTGAAACACTTATGAATATCGTTGAAAAACAATCTCATGTGTTAGAATTGTGTTTTCGTATGTTCTAAGGTCTATTAATTGATTCAAACACCTAGGATACATACACCCTTGAAAAACCATTTCATGTGTTCAAATTGTATTTTGATACGTTTAATACTTCTTTTACAACCTAAGGTCTATTCATTGATTGAAACACTTATGATATCTTTGAAAAACAATTTCACGTGCTAAAATTGTGTTTTGATATGTTTAATACTTCTTTCATTTACAATCTAAGGTTTTATAACCTAGGAAACTATAAGAAAGTGAATGTTCTGTATAATAATAGTTTATTAAAAGTACCTTAACTATTGAAAACAAGCGTATTACTTAACGAAATGTTTTCGCTATTAATTGATTGAAAACACTTATGATATCTTTGAAAACCAATTCCATGTGTTCAAATTGTGTTTTGATATGTTCAATATTTCTTTTACAATCTTAGTCTATTAATTGATTGAAACACTTATGAATATCGTTGAAAAACAATCTCATGTGTTAGAATTGTGTTTTCGTATGTTCTAAGGTCTATTAATTGATTCAAACACCTAGGATACATACACCCTTGAAAAACCATTTCATGTGTTCAAATTGTATTTTGATATGTTTAATACTTCTTTTACAACCTAAGGTCTATTCATTGATTGAAACACTTATGATATCTTTGAAAAACAATTTCACGTGTTAAAATTGTGTTTTGATATGTTTAATACTTCTTTCATTTACAATCTAAGGTTTTATTACCTAGGAAACTATAAGAAAGTGAATGTTCTGTATAATAATAGTTTATGAAAAGTATCTTAACTATTGAAAACAAGCGTATTACTTAACTAAATGTTTTCGCTATTAATTGATTGAAAACACTTATGATATCTTTGAAAACCACTTCCATGTGTTCAAATTGTGTTTTGATATGTTCAATATTTCTTTTACAATCTTAGTCTATTAATTGATTGAAACACTTATGAATATCGTTGAAAAACAATCTCATGTGTTAGAATTGTGTTTTCGTATGTTCTAAGGTCTATTAATTGATTCAAACACCTAGGATACATACACCCTTGAAAAACCATTTCATGTGTTCAAATTGTATTTTGATATGTTTAATACTTCTTTTACAACCTAAGGTCTATTCATTGATTGAAACACTTGTGATATCTTTGAAAAACAATTTCACGTGTTAAAATTGTGTTTTGATATGTTTAATACTTCTTTCATTTACAATCTAAGGTTTTATAACCTAGGAAACTATAAGAAAGTGAATGTTCTGTATAATAATAGTTTATTAAAAGTACCTTAACTATTGAAAACAAGCGTAATACTTAACGAAATGTTTTCGCTATTAATTGATTGAAAACACTTATGATATCTTTGAAAACCAATTCCATGTGTTCAAATTGTGTTTTGATATGTTCAATATTTCTTTTACAATCTTAGTCTATTAATTGATTGAAACACTTATGAATATCGTTGAAAAACAATCTCATGTGTTAGAATTGTGTTTTCGTATGTTCTAAGGTCTATTAATTGATTCAAACACCTAGGATACATACACCCTTGAAAAACCATTTCATGTGTTCAAATTGTATTTTGATACGTTTAATACTTCTTTTACAACCTAAGGTCTATTCATTGATTGAAACACTTATGATATCTTTGAAAAACAATTTCACGTGCTAAAATTGTGTTTTGATATGTTTAATACTTCTTTCATTTACAATCTAAGGTTTTATAACCTAGGAAACTATAAGAAAGTGAATGTTCTGTATAATAATAGTTTATTAAAAGTACCTTAACTATTGAAAACAAGCGTATTACTTAACGAAATGTTTTCGCTATTAATTGATTGAAAACACTTATGATATCTTTGAAAACCAATTCCATGTGTTCAAATTGTGTTTTGATATGTTCAATATTTCTTTTACAATCTTAGTCTATTAATTGATTGAAACACTTATGAATATCGTTGAAAAACAATCTCATGTGTTAGAATTGTGTTTTCGTATGTTCTAAGGTCTATTAATTGATTCAAACACCTAGGATACATACACCCTTGAAAAACCATTTCATGTGTTCAAATTGTATTTTGATATGTTTAATACTTCTTTTACAACCTAAGGTCTATTCATTGATTGAAACACTTATGATATCTTTGAAAAACAATTTCACGTGTTAAAATTGTGTTTTGATATGTTTAATACTTCTTTCATTTACAATCTAAGGTTTTATAACCTAGGAAACTATAAGAAAGTGAATGTTCTGTATAATAATAGTTTATGAAAAGTATCTTAACTATTGAAAACAAGCGTATTACTTAACTAAATGTTTTCGCTATTAATTGATTGAAAACACTTATGATATCTTTGAAAACCACTTCCATGTGTTCAAATTGTGTTTTGATATGTTCAATATTTCTTTTACAATCTTAGTCTATTAATTGATTGAAACACTTATGAATATCGTTGAAAAACAATCTCATGTGTTAGAATTGTGTTTTCGTATGTTCTAAGGTCTATTAATTGATTCAAACACCTAGGATACATACACCCTTGAAAAACCATTTCATGTGTTCAAATTGTATTTTGATATGTTTAATACTTCTTTTACAACCTAAGGTCTATTCATTGATTGAAACACTTGTGATATCTTTGAAAAACAATTTCACGTGTTAAAATTGTGTTTTGATATGTTTAATACTTCTTTCATTTACAATCTAAGGTTTTATAACCTAGGAAACTATAAGAAAGTGAATGTTCTGTATAATAATAGTTTATTAAAAGTACCTTAACTATTGAAAACAAGCGTAATACTTAACGAAATGTTTTCGCTATTAATTGATTGAAAACACTTATGATATCTTTGAAAACCAATTCCATGTGTTCAAATTGTGTTTTGATATGTTCAATATTTCTTTTACAATCTTAGTCTATTAATTGATTGAAACACTTATGAATATCGTTGAAAAACAATCTCATGTGTTAGAATTGTGTTTTCGTATGTTCTAAGGTCTATTAATTGATTCAAACACCTAGGATACATACACCCTTGAAAAACCATTTCATGTGTTCAAATTGTATTTTGATACGTTTAATACTTCTTTTACAACCTAAGGTCTATTCATTGATTGAAACACTTGTGATATCTTTGAAAAACAATTTCACGTGTTAAAATTGTGTTTTGATATGTTTAATACTTCTTTCATTTACAATCTAAGGTTTTATAACCTAGGAAACTATAAGAAAGTGAATGTTCTGTATAATAATAGTTTATTAAAAGTACCTTAACTATTGAAAACAAGCGTATTACTTAACGAAATGTTTTCGCTATTAATTGATTGAAAACACTTATGATATCTTTGAAAACCAATTCCATGTGTTCAAATTGTGTTTTGATATGTTCAATATTTCTTTTACAATCTTAGTCTATTAATTGATTGAAACACTTATGAATATCGTTGAAAAACAATCTCATGTGTTAGAATTGTGTTTTCGTATGTTCTAAGGTCTATTAATTGATTCAAACACCTAGGATACATACACCCTTGAAAAACCATTTCATGTGTTCAAATTGTATTTTGATATGTTTAATACTTCTTTTACAACCTAAGGTCTATTCATTGATTGAAACACTTGTGATATCTTTGAAAAACAATTTCACGTGTTAAAATTGTGTTTTGATATGTTTAATACTTCTTTCATTTACAATCTAAGGTTTTATAACCTAGGAAACTATAAGAAAGTGAATGTTCTGTATAATAATAGTTTATTAAAAGTATCTTAACTATTGAAAACAAGCGTATTACTTAACTAAATGTTTTCGCTATTAATTGATTGAAAACACTTATGATATCTTTGAAAACCAATTCCATGTGTTCAAATTGTGTTTTGATATGTTCAATATTTCTTTTACAATCTTAGTCTATTAATTGATTGAAACACTTATGAATATCGTTGAAAAACAATCTCATGTGTTAGAATTGTGTTTTCGTATGTTCTAAGGTCTATTAATTGATTCAAACACCTAGGATACATACACCCTTGAAAAACCATTTCATGTGTTCAAATTGTATTTTGATATGTTTAATACTTCTTTTACAACCTAAGGTCTATTCATTGATTGAAACACTTATGATATCTTTGAAAAACAATTTCACGTGTTAAAATTGTGTTTTGATATGTTTAATACTTCTTTCATTTACAATCTAAGGTTTTATAACCTAGGAAACTATAAGAAAGTGAATGTTCTGTATAATAATAGTTTATTAAAAGTATCTTAACTATTGAAAACAAGCGTATTACTTAACTAAATGTTTTCGCTATTAATTGATTGAAAACACTTATGATATCTTTGAAAACCACTTCCATGTGTTCAATATTTCTTTTACAATCTTAGTGTATTAATTGATTGAAACACTTATGAATATCGTTGAAAAACAATCTCATGTGTTAGAATTGTGTTTTCGTATGTTCTAAGGTCTATTAATTGATTCAAACACCTAGGATACATACACCCTTGAAAAACCATTTCATGTGTTCAAATTGTATTTTGATATGTTTAATACTTCTTTTACAACCTAAGGTCTATTCATTGATTGAAACACTTGTGATATCTTTGAAAAACAATTTCACGTGTTAAAATTGTGTTTTAATATGTTTAATACTTCTTTCATTTACAATCTAAGGTTTTATAACCTAGGAAACTATAAGAAAGTGAATGTTCTGTATAATAATAGTTTATTAAAAGTATCTTAACCATTGAAAACAAGCGTATTACTTAACGAAATGTTTTCGCTATTAATTGATTGAAAACACTTATGATATCTTTGAAAACCAATTCCATGTGTTCAAATTGTGTTTTGATATGTTCAATATTTCTTTTACAATCTTAGTCTATTAATTGATTGAAACACTTATGAATATCGTTGAAAAACAATCTCATGTGTTAGAATTGTGTTTTCGTATGTTCTAAGGTCTATTAATTGATTCAAACACCTAGGATACATACACCCTTGAAAAACCATTTCATGTGTTCAAATTGTATTTTGATATGTTTAATACTTCTTTTACAACGCAAGGTCTATTCATTGATTGAAACACTTATGATATCTTTGAAAAACAATTTCACGTGTTAAAATTGTGTTTTGATATGTTTAATACTTCTTTCATTTACAATCTAAGGTTTTATAACCTAGGAAACTATAAGAAAGTGAATGTTCTGTATAATAATAGTTTATTAAAAGTATCTTAACCATTGAAAACAAGCGTATTACTTAACTAAATGTTTTCGCTATTAATTGATTGAAAACACTTATGATATCTTTGAAAACCAATTCCATGTGTTCAAATTGTGTTTTGATATGTTCAATATTTCTTTTACAATCTTAGTCTATTAATTGATTGAAACACTTATGAATATCGTTGAAAAACAATCTCATGTGTTAGAATTGTGTTTTCGTATGTTCTAAGGTCTATTAATTGATTCAAACACCTAGGATACATACACCCTTGAAAAACCATTTCATGTGTTCAAATTGTATTTTGATATGTTTAATACTTCTTTTACAACCTAAGGTCTATTCATTGATTGAAACACTTATGATATCTTTGAAAAACAATTTCACGTGTTAAAATTGTGTTTTGATATGTTTAATACTTCTTTCATTTACAATCTAAGGTTTTATAACCTAGGAAACTATAAGAAAGTGAATGTTCTGTATAATAATAGTTTATTAAAAGTATCTTAACTATTGAAAACAAGCGTATTACTTAACTAAATGTTTTCGCTATTAATTGATTGAAAACACTTATGATATCTTTGAAAACCAATTCCATGTGTTCAAATTGTGTTTTGATATGTTCAATATTTCTTTTACAATCTTAGTCTATTAATTGATTGAAACACTTATGAATATCGTTGAAAAACAATCTCATGTGTTAGAATTGTGTTTTCGTATGTTCTAAGGTCTATTAATTGATTCAAACACCTAGGATACATACACCCTTGAAAAACCATTTCATGTGTTCAAATTGTATTTTGATATGTTTAATACTTCTTTTACAACCTAAGGTCTATTCATTGATTGAAACACTTATGATATCTTTGAAAAACAATTTCACGTCTTAAAATTGTGTTTTGATATGTTTAATACTTCTTTCATTTACAATCTAAGGTTTTATAACCTAGGAAACTATAAGAAAGTGAATGTTCTGTATAATAATAGTTTATTAAAAGTATCTTAACTATTGAAAACAAGCGTATTACTTAACTAAATGTTTTCGCTATTAATTGATTGAAAACACTTATGATATATTTGAAAACCACTTCCATGTGTTCAATATTTCTTTTACAATCTTAGTGTATTAATTGATTGAAACACTTATGAATATCGTTGAAAAACAATCTCATGTGTTAGAATTGTGTTTTCGTATGTTCTAAGGTCTATTAATTGATTCAAACACCTAGGATACATACACCCTTGAAAAACCATTTCATGTGTTCAAATTGTATTTTGATATGTTTAATACTTCTTTTACAACCTAAGGTCCATTCATTGATTGAAACACTTGTGATATCTTTGAAAAACAATTTCACGTGTTAAAATTGTGTTTTAATATGTTTAATACTTCTTTCATTTACAATCTAAGGTTTTATAACCTAGGAAACTATAAGAAAGTGAATGTTCTGTATAATAATAGTTTATTAAAAGTACCTTAACTATTGAAAACAAGCGTATTACTTAACGAAATGTTTTCGCTATTAATTGATTGAAAACACTTATGATATCTTTGAAAACCAATTCCATGTGTTCAAATTGTGTTTTGATATGTTCAATATTTCTTTTACAATCTTAGTCTATTAATTGATTGAAACACTTATGAATATCGTTGAAAAACAATCTCATGTGTTAGAATTGTGTTTTCGTATGTTCTAAGGTCTATTAATTGATTCAAACACCTAGGATACATACACCCTTGAAAAACCATTTCATGTGTTCAAATTGTATTTTGATATGTTTAATACTTCTTTTACAACGCAAGGTCTATTCATTGATTGAAACACTTATGATATCTTTGAAAAACAATTTCACGTGTTAAAATTGTGTTTTGATATGTTTAATACTTCTTTCATTTACAATCTAAGGTTTTATAACCTAGGAAACTATAAGAAAGTGAATGTTCTGTATAATAATAGTTTATTAAAAGTATCTTAACCATTGAAAACAAGCGTATTACTTAACTAAATGTTTTCGCTATTAATTGATTGAAAACACTTATGATATCTTTGAAAACCAATTCCATGTGTTCAAATTGTGTTTTGATATGTTCAATATTTCTTTTACAATCTTAGTCTATTAATTGATTGAAACACTTATGAATATCGTTGAAAAACAATCTCATGTGTTAGAATTGTGTTTTCGTATGTTCTAAGGTCTATTAATTGATTCAAACACCTAGGATACATACACCCTTGAAAAACCATTTCATGTGTTCAAATTGTATTTTGATATGTTTAATACTTCTTTTACAACCTAAGGTCTATTCATTGATTGAAACACTTATGATATCTTTGAAAAACAATTTCACGTGTTAAAATTGTGTTTTGATATGTTTAATACTTCTTTCATTTACAATCTAAGGTTTTATAACCTAGGAAACTATAAGAAAGTGAATGTTCTGTATAATAATAGTTTATTAAAAGTATCTTAACTATTGAAAACAAGCGTATTACTTAACTAAATGTTTTCGCTATTAATTGATTGAAAACACTTATGATATCTTTGAAAACCAATTCCATGTGTTCAAATTGTGTTTTGATATGTTCAATATTTCTTTTACAATCTTAGTCTATTAATTGATTGAAACACTTATGAATATCGTTGAAAAACAATCTCATGTGTTAGAATTGTGTTTTCGTATGTTCTAAGGTCTATTAATTGATTCAAACACCTAGGATACATACACCCTTGAAAAACCATTTCATGTGTTCAAATTGTATTTTGATATGTTTAATACTTCTTTTACAACCTAAGGTCTATTCATTGATTGAAACACTTATGATATCTTTGAAAAACAATTTCACGTCTTAAAATTGTGTTTTGATATGTTTAATACTTCTTTCATTTACAATCTAAGGTTTTATAACCTAGGAAACTATAAGAAAGTGAATGTTCTGTATAATAATAGTTTATTAAAAGTATCTTAACTATTGAAAACAAGCGTATTACTTAACTAAATGTTTTCGCTATTAATTGATTGAAAACACTTATGATATCTTTGAAAACCACTTCCATGTGTTCAATATTTCTTTTACAATCTTAGTGTATTAATTGATTGAAACACTTATGAATATCGTTGAAAAACAATCTCATGTGTTAGAATTGTGTTTTCGTATGTTCTAAGGTCTATTAATTGATTCAAACACCTAGGATACATACACCCTTGAAAAACCATTTCATGTGTTCAAATTGTATTTTGATATGTTTAATACTTCTTTTACAACCTAAGGTCTATTCATTGATTGAAACACTTGTGATATCTTTGAAAAACAATTTCACGTGTTAAAATTGTGTTTTAATATGTTTAATACTTCTTTCATTTACAATCTAAGGTTTTATAACCTAGGAAACTATAAGAAAGTGAATGTTCTGTATAATAATAGTTTATTAAAAGTATCTTAACCATTGAAAACAAGCGTATTACTTAACGAAATGTTTTCGCTATTAATTGATTGAAAACACTTATGATATCTTTGAAAACCAATTCCATGTGTTCAAATTGTGTTTTGATATGTTCAATATTTCTTTTACAATCTTAGTCTATTAATTGATTGAAACACTTATGAATATCGTTGAAAAACAATCTCATGTGTTAGAATTGTGTTTTCGTATGTTCTAAGGTCTATTAATTGATTCAAACACCTAGGATACATACACCCTTGAAAAACCATTTCATGTGTTCAAATTGTATTTTGATATGTTTAATACTTCTTTTACAACGCAAGGTCTATTCATTGATTGAAACACTTATGATATCTTTGAAAAACAATTTCACGTGTTAAAATTGTGTTTTGATATGTTTAATACTTCTTTCATTTACAATCTAAGGTTTTATAACCTAGGAAACTATAAGAAAGTGAATGTTCTGTATAATAATAGTTTATTAAAAGTATCTTAACCATTGAAAACAAGCGTATTACTTAACTAAATGTTTTCGCTATTAATTGATTGAAAACACTTATGATATCTTTGAAAACCAATTCCATGTGTTCAAATTGTGTTTTGATATGTTCAATATTTCTTTTACAATCTTAGTCTATTAATTGATTGAAACACTTATGAATATCGTTGAAAAACAATCTCATGTGTTAGAATTGTGTTTTCGTATGTTCTAAGGTCTATTAATTGATTCAAACACCTAGGATACATACACCCTTGAAAAACCATTTCATGTGTTCAAATTGTATTTTGATATGTTTAATACTTCTTTTACAACCTAAGGTCTATTCATTGATTGAAACACTTATGATATCTTTGAAAAACAATTTCACGTGTTAAAATTGTGTTTTGATATGTTTAATACTTCTTTCATTTACAATCTAAGGTTTTATAACCTAGGAAACTATAAGAAAGTGAATGTTCTGTATAATAATAGTTTATTAAAGGTATCTTAACTATTGAAAACAAGCGTATTACTTAACTAAATGTTTTCGCTATTAATTGATTGAAAACACTTATGATATCTTTGAAAACCAATTCCATGTGTTCAAATTGTGTTTTGATATGTTCAATATTTCTTTTACAATCTTAGTCTATTAATTGATTGAAACACTTATGAATATCGTTGAAAAACAATCTCATGTGTTAGAATTGTGTTTTCGTATGTTCTAAGGTCTATTAATTGATTCAAACACCTAGGATACATACACCCTTGAAAAACCATTTCATGTGTTCAAATTGTATTTTGATATGTTTAATACTTCTTTTACAACCTAAGGTCTATTCATTGATTGAAACACTTATGATATCTTTGAAAAACAATTTCACGTCTTAAAATTGTGTTTTGATATGTTTAATACTTCTTTCATTTACAATCTAAGGTTTTATAACCTAGGAAACTATAAGAAAGTGAATGTTCTGTATAATAATAGTTTATTAAAAGTATCTTAACTATTGAAAACAAGCGTATTACTTAACTAAATGTTTTCGCTATTAATTGATTGAAAACACTTATGATATCTTTGAAAACCACTTCCATGTGTTCAATATTTCTTTTACAATCTTAGTGTATTAATTGATTGAAACACTTATGAATATCGTTGAAATACAATCTCATGTGTTAGAATTGTGTTTTCGTATGTTCTAAGGTCTATTAATTGATTCAAACACCTAGGATACATACACCCTTGAAAAACCATTTCATGTGTTCAAATTGTATTTTGATATGTTTAATACTTCTTTTACAACCTAAGGTCTATTCATTGATTGAAACACTTGTGATATCTTTGAAAAACAATTTCACGTGTTAAAATTGTGTTTTAATATGTTTAATACTTCTTTCATTTACAATCTAAGGTTTTATAACCTAGGAAACTATAAGAAAGTGAATGTTCTGTATAATAATAGTTTATTAAAAGTACCTTAACTATTGAAAACAAGCGTATTACTTAACGAAATGTTTTCGCTATTAATTGATTGAAAACACTTATGATATCTTTGAAAACCAATTCCATGTGTTCAAATTGTGTTTTGATATGTTCAATATTTCTTTTACAATCTTAGTCTATTAATTGATTGAAACACTTATGAATATCGTTGAAAAACAATCTCATGTGTTAGAATTGTGTTTTCGTATGTTCTAAGGTCTATTAATTGATTCAAACACCTAGGATACATACACCCTTGAAAAACCATTTCATGTGTTCAAATTGTATTTTGATATGTTTAATACTTCTTTTACAACGCAAGGTCTATTCATTGATTGAAACACTTATGATATCTTTGAAAAACAATTTCACGTGTTAAAATTGTGTTTTGATATGTTTAATACTTCTTTCATTTACAATCTAAGGTTTTATAACCTAGGAAACTATAAGAAAGTGAATGTTCTGTATAATAATAGTTTATTAAAAGTATCTTAACCATTGAAAACAAGCGTATTACTTAACTAAATGTTTTCGCTATTAATTGATTGAAAACACTTATGATATCTTTGAAAACCAATTCCATGTGTTCAAATTGTGTTTTGATATGTTCAATATTTCTTTTACAATCTTAGTCTATTAATTGATTGAAACACTTATGAATATCGTTGAAAAACAATCTCATGTGTTAGAATTGTGTTTTCGTATGTTCTAAGGTCTATTAATTGATTCAAACACCTAGGATACATACACCCTTGAAAAACCATTTCATGTGTTCAAATTGTATTTTGATATGTTTAATACTTCTTTTACAACCTAAGGTCTATTCATTGATTGAAACACTTATGATATCTTTGAAAAACAATTTCACGTGTTAAAATTGTGTTTTGATATGTTTAATACTTCTTTCATTTACAATCTAAGGTTTTATAACCTAGGAAACTATAAGAAAGTGAATGTTCTGTATAATAATAGTTTATTAAAAGTATCTTAACTATTGAAAACAAGCGTATTACTTAACTAAATGTTTTCGCTATTAATTGATTGAAAACACTTATGATATCTTTGAAAACCACTTCCATGTGTTCAATATTTCTTTTACAATCTTAGTGTATTAATTGATTGAAACACTTATGAATATCGTTGAAAAACAATCTCATGTGTTAGAATTGTGTTTTCGTATGTTCTAAGGTCTATTAATTGATTCAAACTCCTAGGATACATACACCCTTGAAAAACCATTTCATGTGTTCAAATTGTATTTTGATATGTTTAATACTTCTTTTACAACCTAAGGTCTATTCATTGATTGAAACACTTGTGATATCTTTGAAAAACAATTTCACGTGTTAAAATTGTGTTTTAATATGTTTAATACTTCTTTCATTTACAATCTAAGGTTTTATAACCTAGGAAACTATAAGAAAGTGAATGTTCTGTATAATAATAGTTTATTAAAAGTACCTTAACTATTGAAAACAAGCGTATTACTTAACGAAATGTTTTCGCTATTAATTGATTGAAAACACTTATGATATCTTTGAAAACCAATTCCATGTGTTCAAATTGTGTTTTGATATGTTCAATATTTCTTTTACAATCTTAGTCTATTAATTGATTGAAACACTTATGAATATCGTTGAAAAACAATCTCATGTGTTAGAATTGTGTTTTCGTATGTTCTAAGGTCTATTAATTGATTCAAACACCTAGGATACATACACCCTTGAAAAACCATTTCATGTGTTCAAATTGTATTTTGATATGTTTAATACTTCTTTTACAACGCAAGGTCTATTCATTGATTGAAACACTTATGATATCTTTGAAAAACAATTTCACGTGTTAAAATTGTGTTTTGATATGTTTA
The DNA here is from genome assembly GCF_051622355.1 of Phaseolus vulgaris. NCBI lineage: Eukaryota > Viridiplantae > Streptophyta > Magnoliopsida > Fabales > Fabaceae > Phaseolus > Phaseolus vulgaris. The sequence goes on along the minus strand of NC_143505.1, from coordinate 26,887,500 downwards.
ATACTTCTTTCATTTACAATCTAAGGTTTTATAACCTAGGAAACTATAAGAAAGTGAATGTTCTGTATAATAATAGTTTATTAAAAGTATCTTAACCATTGAAAACAAGCGTATTACTTAACTAAATGTTTTCGCTATTAATTGATTGAAAACACTTATGATATCTTTGAAAACCAATTCCATGTGTTCAAATTGTGTTTTGATATGTTCAATATTTCTTTTACAATCTTAGTCTATTAATTGATTGAAACACTTATGAATATCGTTGAAAAACAATCTCATGTGTTAGAATTGTGTTTTCGTATGTTCTAAGGTCTATTAATTGATTCAAACACCTAGGATACATACACCCTTGAAAAACCATTTCATGTGTTCAAATTGTATTTTGATATGTTTAATACTTCTTTTACAACGCAAGGTCTATTCATTGATTGAAACACTTATGATATCTTTGAAAAACAATTTCACGTGTTAAAATTGTGTTTTGATATGTTTAATACTTCTTTCATTTACAATCTAAGGTTTTATAACCTAGGAAACTATAAGAAAGTGAATGTTCTGTATAATAATAGTTTATTAAAAGTATCTTAACCATTGAAAACAAGCGTATTACTTAACTAAATGTTTTCGCTATTAATTGATTGAAAACACTTATGATATCTTTGAAAACCAATTCCATGTGTTCAAATTGTGTTTTGATATGTTCAATATTTCTTTTACAATCTTAGTCTATTAATTGATTGAAACACTTATGAATATCGTTGAAAAACAATCTCATGTGTTAGAATTGTGTTTTCGTATGTTCTAAGGTCTATTAATTGATTCAAACACCTAGGATACCTACACCCTTGAAAAACCATTTCATGTTTTCCAATTGTATTTTGATATGTTTAATACTTCTTTTACAACCTAAGGTCTATTCATTGATTGAAACACTTATGATATCTTTGAAAAACAATTTCACGTGTTAAAATTGTGTTTTGATATGTTTAATACTTCTTTCATTTACAATCTAAGGTTTTATAACCTAGGAAACTATAAGAAAGTGAATGTGCTGTATAATAATAGTTTATTAAAAGTATCTTAACTATTGAAAACAAGCGTATTACTTAACTAAATGTTTTCTCTATTAATTGATTGAAAACACTTATGATATCTTTGAAAACCAATTCCATGTGTTCAAATTGTGTTTTGATATGTTCAATATTTCTTTTACAATCTTAGTCTATTAATTGATTGAAAGACTTATGAATATCGTTGAAAAACAATCTCATGTGCTAGAATTGTGTTTTCGTATGTTCTAAGGTCTATTAATTGATTCAAACACCTAGGATACACCCTTGAAAAACAATTTCATGTGTTCAAATTGTATTTTGATATGTTTAATACTTCTTTTACAACCTAGGGTCTATTCATTTATTGAAACACTTATGATATCTTTGAAAAACAATTTCACGTGTTAAAATTGTGTTTTGATATGTTTAATACTTCTTTCATTTAAAATCTAAGGTTTTATAACCTAGGAAACTATAAGAAAGTGAATGTTCTGTATAATAATAGTTTATTAAAAGTATCTTAACTATTGAAAACAAGCGTATTACTTAACTAAATGTTTTCGCTATTAATTGATTGAAAACACTTATGATATCTTTGAAAACCAATTCCATGTGTTCAAATTGTGTTTTGATATGTTCAATATTTCTTTTACAATCTTAGTCTATTAATTGATTGAAACACTTATGAATATCGTTGAAAAACAATCTCATGTGTTAGAATTGTGTTTTCGTATGTTCTAAGGTCTATTAATTGATTCAAACACCTAGGATACACCCTTGAAAAACCATTTCATGTGTTCAAATTGTATTTTGATATGTTTAATACTTCTTTTACAACGCAAGGTCTATTCATTGATTGAAACACTTATGATCTCTTTGAAAAACAATTTCACGTGTTAAAATTGTGTTTTGATATGTTTAATACTTCTTTCATTTACAATCTAAGGTTTTATAACCTAGGAAACTATAAGAAAGTGAATGTTCTGTATAATAATAGTTTATTAAAAGTATCTTAACTATTGAAAACAAGCGTATTACTTAACTAAATGTTTGCAACTTGTTCTTTTCTTTTCGCTATTAGTTGATTGAAAACACACATGATATCTTTGAAAACCAATTCCATGTGTTCAAATTGTGTTTTGATATGTTCAATATTTCTTTTACAATCTTAGTCTATTAATTGATTGAAACACTTTTATGAATATCGTTGAAAAACAATCTCATGTTTTAGAATTGTGTTTTCGTATGTTCTAAGGTCTATTAATTGATTCAAACACCTAGGATACACCCTTGAAAAACCATTTCATGTGTTCAAATTGTATTTTGATATGTTTAATACTTCTTTTACAACCCAAGGTCTATTCATTGATTGAAACACTTATGATATCTTTGAAAAACAATTTCACGTGTTCAAATTGTGTTTTGATATGTTTAATACTTCTTTCATTTACAATCTAAGGTTTTATAACCTAGGAAACTATAAGAAAGTGAATGTTCTGTATAATAATAGTTTATTAAAAGTATCTTAACTATTGAAAACAAGCGTATTACTTAACTAAATGTTTCTAACTTGTTCTTTTCCTTTCGCTATTAGTTGATTCAAAACACTTATGATATCTTTGAAAACCAATTCCATGTGTTCAAATTGTGTTTTGATATGTTCAATATTTCTTTTACAATCTTAGTCTATTAATTGATTGAAACACTTTTATGAATATCGTTGAAAAACAATCTCATGTGTTAGAATTGTGTTTTCGTATGTTCTAAGGTCTATTAATTGATTCAAACACCTAGGATACACCCTTGAAAAACCATTTCATGTTTTCAAATTGTATTTTGATATGTTTAATACTTCTTTTACAACGCAAGGTCTATTCATTGATTGAAACACTTATGATATCTTTGAAAAACAATTTCACGTGTTAAAATTGTGTTTTGATATGTTTAATACTTCTTTCATTTACAATCTAAGGTTTTATAACCTAGGAAACTATAAGAAAGTGAATGTTCTGTATAATAATAGTTTATTAAAAGTATCTTAACTATTGAAAACAAGCGTATTACTTAACTAAATGTTTTCGCTATTAATTGATTGAAAACACTTATGATATCTTTGAAAACCAATTCCATGTGTTCAAATTGTGTTTTGATATGTTCAATATTTCTTTTACAATCTTAGTCTATTAATTGATTGAAACACTTTTATGAATATCGTTGAAAAACAATCTCATGTGTTAGAATTGTGTTTTCGTATGTTCTAAGGTCTTTTAATTGATTCAAACACCTAGGATACACCCTTGAAAAACCATTTCATGTGTTCAAATTGTATTTTGATATGTTTAATACTTCTTTTACAACCCAAGGTCTATTCATTGATTGAAACACTTATGATATCTTTGAAAAACAATTTCACGTGTTAAAATTGTGTTTTGATATGTTTAATACTTCATTCATTTACAATCTAAGGTTTTATAACCTAGGAAACTATAAGAAAGTGAATGTTCTGTATAATAATAGTTTATTAAAAGTATCTTAACTATTGAAAACAAGCGTATTACTTAACTAAATGTTTGCAACTTGTTCTTTTCCTTTCGCTATTAGTTGATTGAAAACACTTATGATATCTTTGAAAACCAATTCCATGTGTTCAAATTGTGTTTTGATATGTTCAATATTTCTTTTACAATCTTAGTCTATTAATTGATTCAAACACTTTTATGAATATCGTTGAAAAACAATGTCATGTGTTAGAATTGTGTTTTCGTATGTTCTAAGGTCTATTAATTGATTCAAACACCTAGGATACACCCTTGAAAAACCATTTCATGTGTTCAAATTGTATTTTGATATGTTTAATACTTCTTTTACAACCCAAGGTCTATTCATTGATTGAAACACTTATGATATCTTTGAAAAACAATTTCACGTGTTAAAATTGTGTTTTGATATGTTTAATACTTCTTTCATTTACAATCTAAGGTTTTATAACCTAGGAAACTATAAGAAAGTGAATGTTCTGTATAATAATAGTTTATTAAAAGTATCTTAACTATTGAAAACAAGCGTATTACTTAACTAAATGTTTTCGCTATTAATTGATTGAAAACACTTATGATATCTTTGAAAACCACTTCCATGTGTTCAAATTGTGTTTTGATATGTTCAATATTTCTTTTACAATCTTAGTCTATTAATTGATTGAAACACTTATGAATATCGTTGAAAAACAATCTCATGTGTTAGAATTGTGTTTTCGTATGTTCTAAGGTCTATTAATTGATTCAAACACCTAGGATACATACACCCTTGAAAAACCATTTCATGTGTTCAAATTGTATTTTGATATGTTTAATACTTCTTTTACAACCTAAGGTCTATTCATTGATTGAAACACTTATGATATCTTTGAAAAACAATTTCACGTGTTAAAATTGTGTTTTGATATGTTTAATACTTCTTTCATTTACAATCTAAGGTTTTATAACCTAGGAAACTATAAGAAAGTGAATGTTCTGTATAATAATAGTTTATTAAAAGTATCTTAACTATTGAAAACAAGCGTATTACTTAACTAAATGTTTTCGCTATTAATTGATTGAAAACACTTATGATATCTTTGAAAACCACTTCCATGTGTTCAATATTTCTTTTACAATCTTAGTGTATTAATTGATAGAAACACTTATGAATATCGTTGAAAAACAATCTCATGTGTTAGAATTGTGTTTTCGTATGTTCTAAGGTCTATTAATTGATTCAAACACCTAGGATACATACACCCTTGAAAAACCATTTCATGTGTTCAAATTGTATTTTGATATGTTTAATACTTCTTTTACAACCTAAGGTCTATTCATTGATTGAAACACTTGTGATATCTTTGAAAAACAATTTCACGTGTTAAAATTGTGTTTTAATATGTTTAATACTTCTTTCATTTACAATCTAAGGTTTTATAACCTAGGAAACTATAAGAAAGTGAATGTTCTGTATAATAATAGTTTATTAAAAGTACCTTAACTATTGAAAACAAGCGTATTACTTAACGAAATGTTTTCGCTATTAATTGATTGAAAACACTTATGATATCTTTGAAAACCAATTCCATGTGTTCAAATTGTGTTTTGATATGTTCAATATTTCTTTTACAATCTTAGTCTATTAATTGATTGAAACACTTATGAATATCGTTGAAAAACAATCTCATGTGTTAGAATTGTGTTTTCGTATGTTCTAAGGTCTATTAATTGATTCAAACACCTAGGATACATACACCCTTGAAAAACCATTTCATGTGTTCAAATTGTATTTTGATATGTTTAATACTTCTTTTACAACCTAAGGTCTATTCATTGATTGAAACACTTATGATATCTTTGAAAAACAATTTCACGTGTTAAAATTGTGTTTTGATATGTTTAATACTTCTTTCATTTACAATCTAAGGTTTTATAACCTAGGAAACTATAAGAAAGTGAATGTTCTGTATAATAATAGTTTATTAAAAGTACCTTAACTATTGAAAACAAGCGTAATACTTAACGAAATGTTTTCGCTATTAATTGATTGAAAACACTTATGATATCTTTGAAAACCAATTCCATGTGTTCAAATTGTGTTTTGATATGTTCAATATTTCTTTTACAATCTTAGTCTATTAATTGATTGAAACACTTATGAATATCGTTGAAAAACAATCTCATGTGTTAGAATTGTGTTTTCGTATGTTCTAAGGTCTATTAATTGATTCTAACACCTAGGATACATACACCCTTGAAAAACCATTTCATGTGTTCAAATTGTATTTTGATACGTTTAATACTTCTTTTACAACCTAAGGTCTATTCATTGATTGAAACACTTATGATATCTTTGAAAAACAATTTCACGTGCTAAAATTGTGTTTTGATATGTTTAATACGTCTTTCATTTACAATCTAAGGTTTTATAACCAAGGAAACTATAAGAAAGTGAATGTTCTGTATAATAATAGTTTATTAAAAGTACCTTAACTATTGAAAACAAGCGTATTACTTAACGAAATGTTTTCGCTATTAATTGATTGAAAACACTTATGATATCTTTGAAAACCAATTCCATGTGTTCAAATTGTGTTTTGATATGTTCAATATTTCTTTTACAATCTTAGTCTATTAATTGATTGAAACACTTATGAATATCGTTGAAAAACAATCTCATGTGTTAGAATTGTGTTTTCGTATGTTCTAAGGTCTATTAATTGATTCAAACACCTAGGATACATACACCCTTGAAAAACCATTTCATGTGTTCAAATTGTATTTTGATATGTTTAATACTTCTTTTACAACCTAAGGTCTATTCATTGATTGAAACACTTATGATATCTTTGAAAAACAATTTCACGTGTTAAAATTGTGTTTTGATATGTTTAATACTTCTTTCATTTACAATCTAAGGTTTTATAACCTAGGAAACTATAAGAAAGTGAATGTTCTGTATAATAATAGTTTATTAAAAGTATCTTAACTATTGAAAACAAGCGTATTACTTAACTAAATGTTTTCGCTATTAATTGATTGAAAACACTTATGATATCTTTGAAAACCACTTCCATGTGTTCAAATTGTGTTTTGATATGTTCAATATTTCTTTTACAATCTTAGTCTATTAATTGATTGAAACACTTATGAATATCGTTGAAAAACAATCTCATGTGTTAGAATTGTGTTTTCGTATGTTCTAAGGTCTATTAATTGATTCAAACACCTAGGATACATACACCCTTGAAAAACCATTTCATGTGTTCAAATTGTATTTTGATACGTTTAATACTTCTTTTACAACCTAAGATCTATTCATTGATTGAAACACTTATGATATCTTTGAAAAACAATTTCACGTGCTAAAATTGTGTTTTGATATGTTTAATACGTCTTTCATTTACAATCTAAGGTTTTATAACCAAGGAAACTATAAGAAAGTGAATGTTCTGTATAATAATAGTTTATTAAAAGTACCTTAACTATTGAAAACAAGCGTATTACTTAACGAAATGTTTTCGCTATTAATTGATTGAAAACACTTATGATATCTTTGAAAACCAATTCCATGTGTTCAAATTGTGTTTTGATATGTTCAATATTTCTTTTACAATCTTAGTCTATTAATTGATTGAAACACTTATGAATATCGTTGAAAAACAATCTCATGTGTTAGAATTGTGTTTTCGTATGTTCTAAGGTCTATTAATTGATTCAAACACCTAGGATACATACACCCTTGAAAAACCATTTCATGTGTTCAAATTGTATTTTGATATGTTTAATACTTCTTTTACAACCTAAGGTCTATTCATTGATTGAAACACTTATGATATCTTTGAAAAACAATTTCACGTGTTAAAATTGTGTTTTGATATGTTTAATACTTCTTTCATTTACAATCTAAGGTTTTATAACCTAGGAAACTATAAGAAAGTGAATGTTCTGTATAATAATAGTTTATTAAAAGTATCTTAACTATTGAAAACAAGCGTATTACTTAACTAAATGTTTTCGCTATTAATTGATTGAAAACACTTATGATATCTTTGAAAACCACTTCCATGTGTTCAATATTTCTTTTACAATCTTAGTGTATTAATTGATAGAAACACTTATGAATATCGTTGAAAAACAATCTCATGTGTTAGAATTGTGTTTTCGTATGTTCTAAGGTCTATTAATTGATTCAAACACCTAGGATACATACACCCTTGAAAAACCATTTCATGTGTTCAAATTGTATTTTGATATGTTTAATACTTCTTTTACAACCTAAGGTCTATTCATTGATTGAAACACTTGTGATATCTTTGAAAAACAATTTCACGTGTTAAAATTGTGTTTTAATATGTTTAATACTTCTTTCATTTACAATCTAAGGTTTTATAACCTAGGAAACTATAAGAAAGTGAATGTTCTGTATAATAATAGTTTATTAAAAGTACCTTAACTATTGAAAACAAGCGTATTACTTAACGAAATGTTTTCGCTATTAATTGATTGAAAACAGTTATGATATCTTTGAAAACCAATTCCATGTGTTCAAATTGTGTTTTGATATGTTCAATATTTCTTTTACAATCTTAGTCTATTAATTGATTGAAACACTTATGAATATCGTTGAAAAACAATCTCATGTGTTAGAATTGTGTTTTCGTATGTTCTAAGGTCTATTAATTGATTCAAACACCTAGGATACATACACCCTTGAAAAACCATTTCATGTGTTCAAATTGTATTTTGATATGTTTAATACTTCTTTTACAACCTAAGGTCTATTCATTGATTGAAACACTTATGATATCTTTGAAAAACAATTTCACGTGTTAAAATTGTGTTTTGATATGTTTAATACTTCTTTCATTTACAATCTAAGGTTTTATAACCTAGGAAACTATAAGAAAGTGAATGTTCTGTATAATAATAGTTTATTAAAAGTACCTTAACTATTGAAAACAAGCGTAATACTTAACGAAATGTTTTCGCTATTAATTGATTGAAAACACTTATGATATCTTTGAAAACCAATTCCATGTGTTCAAATTGTGTTTTGATATGTTCAATATTTCTTTTACAATCTTAGTCTATTAATTGATTGAAACACTTATGAATATCGTTGAAAAACAATCTCATGTGTTAGAATTGTGTTTTCGTATGTTCTAAGGTCTATTAATTGATTCTAACACCTAGGATACATACACCCTTGAAAAACCATTTCATGTGTTCAAATTGTATTTTGATACGTTTAATACTTCTTTTACAACCTAAGGTCTATTCATTGATTGAAACACTTATGATATCTTTGAAAAACAATTTCACGTGCTAAAATTGTGTTTTGATATGTTTAATACGTCTTTCATTTACAATCTAAGGTTTTATAACCAAGGAAACTATAAGAAAGTGAATGTTCTGTATAATAATAGTTTATTAAAAGTACCTTAACTATTGAAAACAAGCGTATTACTTAACGAAATGTTTTCGCTATTAATTGATTGAAAACACTTATGATATCTTTGAAAACCAATTCCATGTGTTCAAATTGTGTTTTGATATGTTCAATATTTCTTTTACAATCTTAGTGTATTAATTGATTGAAACACTTATGAATATCGTTGAAAAACAATCTCATGTGTTAGAATTGTGTTTTCGTATGTTCTAAGGTCTATTAATTGATTCAAACACCTAGGATACATACACCCTTGAAAAACCATTTCATGTGTTCAAATTGTATTTTGATATGTTTAATACTTCTTTTACAACCTAAGGTCTATTCATTGATTGAAACACTTATGATATCTTTGAAAAACAATTTCACGTGTTAAAATTGTGTTTTGATATGTTTAATACTTCTTTCATTTACAATCTAAGGTTTTATAACCTAGGAAACTATAAGAAAGTGAATGTTCTGTATAATAATAGTTTATTAAAAGTATCTTAACTATTGAAAACAAGCGTATTACTTAACTAAATGTTTTCGCTATTAATTGATTGAAAACACTTATGATATCTTTGAAAACCACTTCCATGTGTTCAATATTTCTTTTACAATCTTAGTGTATTAATTGATTGAAACACTTATGAATATCGTTGAAAAACAATCTCATGTGTTAGAATTGTGTTTTCGTATGTTCTAAGGTCTATTAATTGATTCAAACACCTAGGATACATACACCCTTGAAAAACCATTTCATGTGTTCAAATTGTATTTTGATATGTTTAATACTTCTTTTACAACCTAAGGTCTATTCATTGATTGAAACACTTGTGATATCTTTGAAAAACAATTTCACGTGTTAAAATTGTGTTTTAATATGTTTAATACTTCTTTCATTTACAATCTAAGGTTTTATAACCTAGGAAACTATAAGAAAGTGAATGTTCTGTATAATAATAGTTTATTAAAAGTACCTTAACTATTGAAAACAAGCGTATTACTTAACGAAATGTTTTCGCTATTAATTGATTGAAAACACTTATGATATCTTTGAAAACCAATTCCATGTGTTCAAATTGTGTTTTGATATGTTCAATATTTCTTTTACAATCTTAGTCTATTAATTGATTGAAACACTTATGAATATCGTTGAAAAACAATCTCATGTGTTAGAATTGTGTTTTCGTATGTTCTAAGGTCTATTAATTGATTCAAACACCTAGGATACATACACCCTTGAAAAACCATTTCATGTGTTCAAATTGTATTTTGATATGTTTAATACTTCTTTTACAACCTAAGGTCTATTCATTGATTGAAACACTTATGATATCTTTGAAAAACAATTTCACGTGTTAAAATTGTGTTTTGATATGTTTAATACTTCTTTCATTTACAATCTAAGGTTTTATAACCTAGGAAACTATAAGAAAGTGAATGTTCTGTATAATAATAGTTTATTAAAAGTACCTTAACTATTGAAAACAAGCGTATTACTTAACGAAATGTTTTCGCTATTAATTGATTGAAAACACTTATGATATCTTTGAAAACCAATTCCATGTGTTCAAATTGTGTTTTGATATGTTCAATATTTCTTTTACAATCTTAGTCTATTAATTGATTGAAACACTTATGAATATCGTTGAAAAACAATCTCATGTGTTAGAATTGTGTTTTCGTATGTTCTAAGGTCTATTAATTGATTCAAACACCTAGGATACATACACCCTTGAAAAACCATTTCATGTGTTCAAATTGTATTTTGATATGTTTAATACTTCTTTTACAACCTAAGGTCTATTCATTGATTGAAACACTTATGATATCTTTGAAAAACAATTTCACGTGTTAAAATTGTGTTTTGATATGTTTAATACTTCTTTCATTTACAATCTAAGGTTTTATAACCTAGGAAACTATAAGAAAGTGAATGTTCTGTATAATAATAGTTTATTAAAAGTATCTTAACTATTGAAAACAAGCGTATTACTTAACTAAATGTTTGCAACTTGTTCTTTTCTTTTCGCTATTAGTTGATTGAAAACACACATGATATCTTTGAAAACCAATTCCATGTGTTCAAATTGTGTTTTGATATGTTCAATATTTCTTTTACAATCTTAGTCTATTAATTGATTGAAACACTTTTATGAATATCGTTGAAAAACAATCTCATGTTTTAGAATTGTGTTTTCGTATGTTCTAAGGTCTATTAATTGATTCAAACACCTAGGATACACCCTTGAAAAACCATTTCATGTGTTCAAATTGTATTTTGATATGTTTAATACTTCTTTTACAACCCAAGGTCTATTCATTGATTGAAACACTTATGATATCTTTGAAAAACAATTTCACGTGTTCAAATTGTGTTTTGATATGTTTAATACTTCTTTCATTTACAATCTAAGGTTTTATAACCTAGGAAACTATAAGAAAGTGAATGTTCTGTATAATAATAGTTTATTAAAAGTACCTTAACTATTGAAAACAAGCGTATTACTTAACGAAATGTTTTCGCTATTAATTGATTGAAAACACTTATGATATCTTTGAAAACCAATTCCATGTGTTCAAATTGTGTTTTGATATGTTCAATATTTCTTTTACAATCTTAGTCTATTAATTGATTGAAACACTTTTATGAATATCGTTGAAAAACAATCTCATGTGTTAGAATTGTGTTTTCGTATGTTCTAAGGTCTTTTAATTGATTCAAACACCTAGGATACACCCTTGAAAAACCATTTCATGTGTTCAAATTGTATTTTGATATGTTTAATACTTCTTTTACAACCCAAGGTCTATTCATTGATTGAAACACTTATGATATCTTTGAAAAACAATTTCACGTGTTAAAATTGTGTTTTGATATGTTTAATACTTCTTTCATTTACAATCTAAGGTTTTATAACCTAGGAAACTATAAGAAAGTGAATGTTCTGTATAATAATAGTTTATTAAAAGTACCTTAACTATTGAAAACAAGCGTATTACTTAACGAAATGTTTTCGCTATTAATTGATTGAAAACACTTATGATATCTTTGAAAACCAATTCCATGTGTTCAAATTGTGTTTTGATATGTTCAATATTTCTTTTACAATCTTAGTCTATTAATTGATTGAAACACTTATGAATATCGTTGAAAAACAATCTCATGTGTTAGAATTGTGTTTTCGTATGTTCTAAGGTCTATTAATTGATTCAAACACCTAGGATACATACACCCTTGAAAAACCATTTCATGTGTTCAAATTGTATTTTGATATGTTTAATACTTCTTTTACAACCTAAGGTCTATTCATTGATTGAAACACTTATGATATCTTTGAAAAACAATTTCACGTGTTAAAATTGTGTTTTGATATGTTTAATACTTCTTTCATTTACAATCTAAGGTTTTATAACCTAGGAAACTATAAGAAAGTGAATGTTCTGTATAATAATAGTTTATTAAAAGTATCTTAACTATTGAAAACAAGCGTATTACTTAACTAAATGTTTTCGCTATTAATTGATTGAAAACACTTATGATATCTTTGAAAACCAATTCCATGTGTTCAAATTGTGTTTTGATATGTTCAATATTTCTTTTACAATCTTAGTCTATTAATTGATTGAAACACTTATGAATATCGTTGAAAAACAATCTCATGTGTTAGAATTGTGTTTTCGTATGTTCTAAGGTCTATTAATTGATTCAAACACCTAGGATACATACACCCTTGAAAAACCATTTCATGTTTTCAAATTGTATTTTGATATGTTTAATACTTCTTTTACAACCTAAGGTCTATTCATTGATTGAAACACTTATGATATCTTTGAAAAACAATTTCACGTGTTAAAATTGTGTTTTGATATGTTTAATACTTCTTTCATTTACAATCTAAGGTTTTATAACCTAGGAAACTATAAGAAAGTGAATGTGCTGTATAATAATAGTTTATTAAAAGTATCTTAACTATTGAAAACAAGCGTATTACTTAACTAAATGTTTTCTCTATTAATTGATTGAAAACACTTATGATATCTTTGAAAACCAATTCCATGTGTTCAAATTGTGTTTTGATATGTTCAATATTTCTTTTACAATCTTAGTCTATTAATTGATTGAAAGACTTATGAATATCGTTGAAAAACAATCTCATGTGCTAGAATTGTGTTTTCGTATGTTCTAAGGTCTATTAATTGATTCAAACACCTAGGATACACCCTTGAAAAACAATTTCATGTGTTCAAATTGTATTTTGATATGTTTAATACTTCTTTTACAACCTAGGGTCTATTCATTTATTGAAACACTTATGATATCTTTGAAAAACAATTTCACGTGTTAAAATTGTGTTTTGATATGTTTAATACTTCTTTCATTTAAAATCTAAGGTTTTATAACCTAGGAAACTATAAGAAAGTGAATGTTCTGTATAATAATAGTTTATTAAAAGTATCTTAACTATTGAAAACAAGCGTATTACTTAACTAAATGTTTTCGCTATTAATTGATTGAAAACACTTATGATATCTTTGAAAACCAATTCCATGTGTTCAAATTGTGTTTTGATATGTTCAATATTTCTTTTACAATCTTAGTCTATTAATTGATTGAAACACTTATGAATATCGTTGAAAAACAATCTCATGTGTTAGAATTGTGTTTTCGTATGTTCTAAGGTCTATTAATTGATTCAAACACCTAGGATACACCCTTGAAAAACCATTTCATGTGTTCAAATTGTATTTTGATATGTTTAATACTTCTTTTACAACGCAAGGTCTATTCATTGATTGAAACACTTATGATCTCTTTGAAAAACAATTTCACGTGTTAAAATTGTGTTTTGATATGTTTAATACTTCTTTCATTTACAATCTAAGGTTTTATAACCTAGGAAACTATAAGAAAGTGAATGTTCTGTATAATAATAGTTTATTAAAAGTATCTTAACTATTGAAAACAAGCGTATTACTTAACTAAATGTTTGCAACTTGTTCTTTTCTTTTCGCTATTAGTTGATTGAAAACACACATGATATCTTTGAAAACCAATTCCATGTGTTCAAATTGTGTTTTGATATGTTCAATATTTCTTTTACAATCTTAGTCTATTAATTGATTGAAACACTTTTATGAATATCGTTGAAAAACAATCTCATGTTTTAGAATTGTGTTTTCGTATGTTCTAAGGTCTATTAATTGATTCAAACACCTAGGATACACCCTTGAAAAACCATTTCATGTGTTCAAATTGTATTTTGATATGTTTAATACTTCTTTTACAACCCAAGGTCTATTCATTGATTGAAACACTTATGATATCTTTGAAAAACAATTTCACGTGTTCAAATTGTGTTTTGATATGTTTAATACTTCTTTCATTTACAATCTAAGGTTTTATAACCTAGAAAACTATAAGAAAGTGAATGTTCTGTATAATAATAGTTTATTAAAAGTATCTTAACTATTGAAAACAAGCGTATTACTTAACTAAATGTTTCCAACTTGTTCTTTTGCTTTCGCTATTAGTTGATTCAAAACACTTATGATATCTTTGAAAACCAATTCCATGTGTTCAAATTGTGTTTTGATATGTTCAATATTTCTTTTACAATCTTAGTCTATTAATTGATTGAAACACTTTTATGAATATCGTTGAAAAACAATCTCATGTGTTAGAATTGTGTTTTCGTATGTTCTAAGGTCTATTAATTGATTCAAACACCTAGGATACACCCTTGAAAAACCATTTCATGTTTTCAAATTGTATTTTGATATGTTTAATACTTCTTTTACAACGCAAGGTCTATTCATTGATTGAAACACTTATGATATCTTTGAAAAACAATTTCACGTGTTAAAATTGTGTTTTGATATGTTTAATACTTCTTTCATTTACAATCTAAGGTTTTATAACCTAGGAAACTATAAGAAAGTGAATGTTCTGTATAATAATAGTTTATTAAAAGTATCTTAACTATTGAAAACAAGCGTATTACTTAACTAAATGTTTTCGCTATTAATTGATTGAAAACACTTATGATATCTTTGAAAACCAATTCCATGTGTTCAAATTGTGTTTTGATATGTTCAATATTTCTTTTACAATCTTAGTCTATTAATTGATTGAAACACTTTTATGAATATCGTTGAAAAACAATCTCATGTGTTAGAATTGTGTTTTCGTATGTTCTAAGGTCTTTTAATTGATTCAAACACCTAGGATACACCCTTGAAAAACCATTTCATGTGTTCAAATTGTATTTTGATATGTTTAATACTTCTTTTACAACCCAAGGTCTATTCATTGATTGAAACACTTATGATATCTTTGAAAAACAATTTCACGTGTTAAAATTGTGTTTTGATATGTTTAATACTTCATTCATTTACAATCTAAGGTTTTATAACCTAGGAAACTATAAGAAAGTGAATGTTCTGTATAATAATAGTTTATTAAAAGTATCTTAACTATTGAAAACAAGCGTATTACTTAACTAAATGTTTGCAACTTGTTCTTTTCCTTTCGCTATTAGTTGATTGAAAACACTTATGATATCTTTGAAAACCAATTCCATGTGTTCAAATTGTGTTTTGTTATGTTCAATATTTCTTTTACAATCTTAGTCTATTAATTGATTCAAACACTTTTATGAATATCATTGAAAAACAATGTCATGTGTTAGAATTGTGTTTTCGTATGTTCTAAGGTCTATTAATTGATTCAAACACCTAGGATACACCCTTGAAAAACCATTTCATGTGTTCAAATTGTATTTTGATATGTTTAATACTTCTTTTACAACCCAAGGTCTATTCATAGATTGAAACACTTATGATATCTTTGAAAAACAATTTCACGTGTTAAAATTGTGTTTTGATATGTTTAATACTTCTTTCATTTACAATCTAAGGTTTTATAACCTAGGAAACTATAAGAAAGTGAATGTTCTGTATAATAATAGTTTATTAAAAGTATCTTAACTATTGAAAACAAGCGTATTACTTAACTAAATGTTTTCGCTATTAATTGATTGAAAACACTTATGATATCTTTGAAAACCAATTCCATGTGTTCAAATTGTGTTTTGATATGTTCAATATTTCTTTTACAATCTTAGTCTATTAATTGATTGAAACACTTTTATGAATATCGTTGAAAAACAATCTCATGTGTTAGAATTGTGTTTTCGTATGTTCTAAGGTCTTTTAATTGATTCAAACACCTAGGATACACCCTTGAAAAACCATTTCATGTGTTCAAATTGTATTTTGATATGTTTAATACTTCTTTTACAACCCAAGGTCTATTCATTGATTGAAACACTTATGATATCTTTGAAAAACAATTTCACGTGTTAAAATTGTGTTTTGATATGTTTAATACTTCTTTCATTTACAATCTAAGGTTTTATAACCTAGGAAACTATAAGAAAGTGAATGTTCTGTATAATAATAGTTTATTAAAAGTATCTTAACTATTGAAAACAAGCGTATTACTTAACTAAATGTTTGCAACTTGTTCTTTTCCTTTCGCTATTAGTTGATTGAAAACACTTATGATATCTTTGAAAACCAATTCCATGTGTTCAAATTGTGTTTTGATATGTTCAATATTTCTTTTACAATCTTAGTCTATGAATTGATTTAAACACTTTTATGAATATCGTTGAAAAAGAATGTCATGTGTTAGAATTGTGTTTTCGTATGTTCTAAGGTCTATTAATTGATTCAAACACCTAGGATACACCCTTGAAAAACCATTTCATGTGTTCAAATTGTATTTTGATATGTTTAATACTTCTTTTACAACCCAAGGTCTATTCATTGATTGAAACACTTATGATATCTTTGAAAAACAATTTCACGTGTTAAAATTGTGTTTTGATATGTTTAATACTTCTTTCATTTACAATCTAAGGTTTTATAACCTAGGAAACTATAAGAAAGTGAATGTTCTGTATAATAATAGTTTATTAAAAGTATCTTAACTATTGAAAACAAGCGTATTACTTAACTAAATGTTTTTGCTATTAATTGATTGAAAACACTTATGATATCTTTGAAAACCAATTCCATGTGTTCAAATTGTGTTTTGATATGTTCAATATTTCTTTTACAATCTTAGTCTATTAATTGATTGAAACACTTTTATGAATATCGTTGAAAAACAATCTCATGTGTTAGAATTGTGTTTTCGTATGTTCTAAGGTCTTTTAATTGATTCAAACACCTAGGATACACCCTTGAAAAACCATTTCATGTGTTCAAATTGTATTTTGATATGTTTAATACTTCTTTTACAACCCAAGGTCTATTCATTGATTGAAACACTTATGATATCTTTGAAAAACAATTTCACGTGTTAAAATTTTGTTTTGATATGTTTAATACTTCATTCATTTACAATCTAAGGTTTTATAACCTAGGAAACTATAAGAAAGTGAATGTTCTGTATAATAATAGTTTATTAAAAGTATCTTAACTATTGAAAACAAGCGTATTACTTAACTAAATGTTTGCAACTTGTTCTTTTCCTTTCGCTATTAGTTGATTGAAAACACTTATGATATCTTTGAAAACCAATTCCATGTGTTCAAATTGTGTTTTGATATGTTCAATATTTCTTTTACAATCTTAGTCTATTAATTGATTGAAACACTTTTATGAATATCGTTGAAAAACAATGTCATGTGTTAGAATTGTGTTTTCGTATGTTCTAAGGTCTATTAATTGATTCAAACACCTAGGATACACCCTTGAAAAACCATTTCATGTGTTCAAATTGTATTTTGATATGTTTAATACTTCTTTTACAACCCAAGGTCTATTCATTGATTGAAACACTTATGATATCTTTGAAAAACAATTTCACGTGTTAAAATTGTGTTTTGATATGTTTAATACTTCTTTCATTTACAATCTAAGGTTTTATAACCTAGGAAACTATAAGAAAGTGAATGTTCTGTATAATAATAGTTTATTAAAAGTATCTTAACTATTGAAAACAAGCGTATTACTTAACTAAATGTTTGCAACTTGTTCTTTTCCTTTCGCTATTAGTTGATTGAAAACAGTTATGATATCTTTGAAAACGAATTCCATGTGTTCAAATTGTGTTTTGATATGTTCAATATTTCTTTTACAATCTTAGTCTATTAATTGATTCAAACACTTTTATGAATATCGTTGAAAAACAATCTCATGTGTTAGAATTGTGTTTTCGTATGTTCTAAGGTCTATTAATTGATTCAAACACCTAGGATACACCCTTGAAAAACCATTTCATGTGTTCAAATTGTATTTTGATATGTTTAATACTTCTTTTACAACCCAAGGTCTATTCATTGATTGAAACACTTATGATATCTTTGAAAAACAATTTCACGTGTTAAAATTGTGTTTTGATATGTTTAATACTTCTTTCATTTACAATCTAAGGTTTTATAACCTAGGAAACTATAAGAAAGTGAATGTTCTGTATAATAATAGTTTATTAAAAGTATCTTAACTATTGAAAACAAGCGTATTACTTAACTAAATGTTTGCAACTTGTTCTTTTCCTTTCGCTATTAGTTGATTGAAAACAGTTATGATATCTTTGAAAACCAATTCCATGTGTTCAAATTGTGTTTTGATATGTTCAATATTTCTTTTACAATCTTAGTCTATTAATTGATTCAAACACTTTTATGAATATCGTTGAAAAACAATGTCATGTGTTAGAATTGTGTTTTCGTATGTTCTAAGGTCTATTAATTGATTCAAACACCTAGGATACACCCTTGAAAAACCATTTCATGTGTTCAAATTGTATTTTGATATGGTTAATACTTCTTTTACAACCCAAGGTCTATTCATTGATTGAAACACTTATGATATCTTTGAAAAACAATTTCATGTGTTAAAATTTTGTTTTGATATGTTTAATACTTCTTTCATTTACAATCTAAGGTTTTATAACCTAGGAAACTATAAGAAAGTGAATGTTCTGTATAATAAAAGTTTATTAAAAGTATCTTAACTATTGAAAACAAGCGTATTACTTAACTAAATGTTTGCAACTTGTTCTTTTCCTTTCGCTATTAGTTGATTCAAAACACTTATGATATCTTTGAAAACCAATTCCATGTGTTCAAATTGTGTTTTGATATGTTCAATATTTCTTTTACAATCTTAGTCTATTAATTGATTGAAACACTTTTATGAATATCGTTGAAAAACAATCTCATGTGTTAGAATTGTGTTTTCGTATGTTCTAAGGTCTATTAATTGATTCAAACACCTAGGATACACCCTTGAAAAACCATTTCATGTGTTCAAATTGTATTTTGATATGTTTAATACTTCTTTTACAACCCAAGGTCTATTCATTGATTGAAACACTTATGATATCTTTTTAAAGCAATTTCACTTGTTAAAATTGTGTTTTGATATGTTTAATACTTGTTTCATTTACAATCTAAGGTTTTATAACCTAGGAAACTATAAGAAAGTGAATGTTCTGTATAATAATAGTTTATTAAAAGTATCTTAACTATTGAAAAGAAGCGTATTACTTAACTAAGTGTTTGCAACTTGTTCTTTTCTTTTCGCTATTAATTGATTTAAAAAACACTTATGATATCTTTGAAAACCAATTCCATGTGTTCAAATTGTGTTTTGATATGTTGAATATTTCTTTTACAATCTTAGTCTATTAATTGATTGAAACACTTATGAATATCGTTGAAAAACAATCTCATGTGTTAGAATTGTGTTTTCGTATGTTCTAAGGCCTATTAATTGATTCAAACACCTAGGATACACCCTTGAAAAACCATTTCATGTGTTCAAATTGTATTTTGATATGTTTAATACTTCTTTTACAACCCAAGGTCTATTCATTGATTGAAACACTTATGATATCTTTGAAAAACAATTTCACGTGTTAAAATTGTGTTTTGATATGTTTAATACTTCTTTCATTTACAATCTAAGGTTTTATAACCTAGGAAACTATAAGAAAGTGAATGTTCTGTATAATAATAGTTTATTAAAAGTATCTTAACTATTGAAAACAAGCGTATTACTTAACTAAATGTTTGCAACTTGTTCTTTTCCTTTCGCTATTAGTTGATTCAAAACACTTATGATATCTTTGAAAACCAATTCCATGTGTTCAAATTGTGTTTTGATATGTTCAATATTTCTTTTACAATCTTAGTCTATTAATTGATTGAAACACTTTTATGAATATCGTTGAAAAACAATCTCATGTGTTAGAATTGTGTTTTCGTATGTTCTAAGGTCTATTAATTGATTCAAACACCTAGGATACACCCTTGAAAAACCATTTCATGTGTTCAAATTGTATTTTGATATGTTTAATACTTCTTTTACAACCCAAGGTCTATTCATTGATTGAAACACTTATGATATCTTTGAAAAGCAATTTCACGTGTTAAAATTGTGTTTTGATATGTTTAATACTTCTTTCATTTACAATCTAAGGTTTTATAAACTAGGAAACTATAAGAAAGTGAATGTTCTGTATAATAATAGTTTATTAAAAGTATCTTAACTATTGAAAAGAAGCGTATTACTTAACTAAGTGTTTGCAACTTGTTCTTTTCTTTTCGCTATTAATTGATTTAAAAAACACTTATGATATCTTTGAAAACCAATTCCATGTGTTCAAATTGTGATTTGATATGTTCAATATTTCTTTTACAATCTTAGTCTATTAATTGATTGAAACACTTTTATGAATATCGTTGAAAAACAATCTCATGTGTTAGAATTGTGTTTTCGTATGTTCTAAGGTCTATTAATTGATTCAAACACCTAGGATACACCCTTGAAAAACCATTTCATGTGTTCAAATTGTATTTTGATATGTTTAATACTTCTTTTACAACCCAAGGTCTATTCATTGATTGAAACACTTATGATATCTTTGAAAAGCAATTTCACGTGTTAAAATTGTGTTTTGATATGTTTAATACTTCTTTCATTTACAATCTAAGGTTTTATAACCTAGGAAACTATAAGAAAGTGAATGTTCTGTATAATAATAGTTTATTAAAAGTATCTTAACTATTGAAAAGAAGCGTATTACTTAACTAAGTGTTTGCAACTTGTTCTTTTCTTTTCGCTATTAATTGATTTAAAAAACACTTATGATATCTTTGAAAACCAATTCCATGTGTTCAAATTGTGTTTTGATATGTTCAATATTTCTTTTACAATCTTAGTCTATTAATTGATTGAAACACTTTTATGAATATCGTTGAAAAACAATCTCATGTGTTAGAATTGTGTTTTCGTATGTTCTAAGGTCTATTAATTGATTCAAACACCTAGGATACACCCTTGAAAAACCATTTCATGTGTTCAAATTGTATTTTGATATGTTTAATACTTCTTTTACAACCCAAGGTCTATTCATTGATTGAAACACTTATGATATCTTTGAAAAGCAATTTCACGTGTTAAAATTGTGTTTTGATATGTTTAATACTTCTTTCATTTACAATCTAAGGTTTTATAACCTAGGAAACTATAAGAAAGTGAATGTTCTGTATAATAATAGTTTATTAAAAGTATCTTAACTATTGAAGAGAAGCGTATTACTTAACTAAGTGTTTGCAACTTGTTCTTTTCTTTTCGCTATTAATTGATTTAAAAAACACTTATGATATCTTTGAAAACCAATTCCATGTGTTCAAATTGTGTTTTGATATGTTCAATATTTCTTTTACAATCTTAGTCTATTAATTGATTGAAACACTTATGAATATCGTTGAAAAACAATCTCATGTGTTAGAATTGTGTTTTCGTATGTTCTAAGGTCTATTAATTGATTCAAACACCTAGGATACACCCTTGGAAAACCATTTCATGTGTTCAAATTGTATTTTGATATGTTTAATACTTCTTTTACAACCCAAGGTCTATTCATTGATTGAAACACTTATGATATCTTTGAAAAACAATTTCACGTGTTAAAATTGTGTTTTGATATGTTTAATACTTCTTTCATTTACAATCTAAGGTTTTATAACCTAGGAAAATATAAGAAAGTGAATGTTCTGTATAATAATAGTTTATTAAAAGTATCTTAACTATTGAAAACAAGCGTATTACTTAACTAAATGTTTCCAACTTGTTCTTTTCCTTTCGCAATTAGTTGATTCAAAACACTTATGATATCTTTGAAAACCAATTCCATTTGTTCAAATTGTGTTTTGATATGTTCAATATTTCTTTTACAATCATAGTCTATTAATTGATTGAAACACTTTTATGAATATCGTTGAAAAACAATCTCATGTGTTAGAATTGTGTTTTCGTATGTTCTAAGGTCTGTTAATTGATTCAAACACCTAGGATACACCCTTGAAAAACCATTTCATGTGTTCAAATTGTATTTTGATATGTTTAATACTTCTTTTACAACCCAAGGTCTATTCATTGATTGAAACACTTAGGATATCTTTGAAAAACAATTTCACGTGTTAAAATTGTGTTTTGATATGTTTAATACTTCTTTCATTTACAATCTAAGGTTTTATAACCTAGGAAACATTAAGAATGTGAATGCTCTGTATAATAATAGTTTATTAAAAGTATCTTAACTATTGAAAACAAGCGTATTACTTAACTAAATGTTTGCAACTTGTTCTTTTCCTTTCGCTATTAGTTGATTCAAAACACTTATGATATCTTTGAAAACCAATTCCATGTGTTCAAATTGTGTTTTGATATGTTCAATATTTCTTTTACAATCTTAGTCTATTAATTGATTGAAACACTTTTATGAATATCGTTGAAAAACAATCTCATGTGTTAGAATTGTGTTTTCGTATGTTCTAAGGTCTATTAATTGATTCAAACACCTAGGATACACCCTTGAAAAACCATTTCATGTGTTCAAATTGTATTTTGATATGTTTAATACTTCTTTTACAACCCAAGGTCTATTCATTGATTGAAACACTTATGATATCATTGAAAAACAATTTCACGTGTTAAAATTGTGTTTTGATATGTTTAGTACTTCTTTCATTTACGATCTAAGGTTTTATAACCTAGGAAACTATAAGAAAGTGAATGTTCTGTATAATAATAGTTTATTAAAAGTATCTTAACTATTGAAAACAAGCGTATTACTTAACTAAATGTTTGCAACTTGTTCTTTTCCTTTCGCTATTAGTTGATTCAAAACACTTATGATATCTTTGAAAACCAATTCCATGTGTTCAAATTGTGTTTTGATATGTTCAATATTTCTTTTACAATCTTAGTCTATTAATTGATTGAAACACTTTTATGAATATCGTTGAAAAACAATCTCATGTGTTAGAATTGTGTTTTCGTATGTTCTAAGGTCTATTAATTGATTCAAACACCTAGGATACACCCTTGAAAAACCATTTCATGTGTTCAAATTGTATTTTGATATGTTTAATACTTCTTTTACAACCCAAGGTCTATTCATTGATTGAAACACTTATGATATCTTTGAAAAGCAATTTCACGTGTTAAAATTGTGTTTTGATATGTTTAATACTTCTTTCATTTACAATCTAAGGTTTTATAAACTAGGAAACTATAAGAAATTGAATGTTCTGTATAATAATAGTTTATTAAAAGTATCTTAACTATTGAAAAGAAGCGTATTACTTAACTAAGTGTTTGCAACTTGTTCTTTTCTTTTCGCTATTAATTGATTTAAAAAACACTTATGATATCTTTGAAAACCAATTCCATGTGTTCAAATTGTGTTTTGATATGTTCAATATTTCTTTTACAATCTTAGTCTATTAATTGATTGAAACACTTTTATGAATATCGTTGAAAAACAATCTCATGTGTTAGAATTGTGTTTTCGTATGTTCTAAGGTCTATTAATTGATTCAAACACCTAGGATACACCCTTGAAAAACCATTTCATGTGTTCAAATTGTATTTTGATATGTTTAATACTTCTTTTACAACCCAAGGTCTATTCATTGATTGAAACACTTATGATATCTTTGAAAAGCAATTTCACGTGTTAAAATTGTGTTTTGATATGTTTAATACTTCTTTCATTTACAATCTAAGGTTTTATAACCTAGGAAACTATAAGAAAGTGAATGTTCTGTATAATAATAGTTTATTAAAAGTATCTTAACTATTGAAAAGAAGCGTATTACTTAACTAAGTGTTTGCAACTTGTTCTTTTCTTTTCGCTATTAATTGATTTAAAAAACACTTATGATATCTTTGAAAACCAATTCCATGTGTTCAAATTGTGTTTTGATATGTTCAATATTTCTTTTACAATCTTAGTCTATTAATTGATTGAAACACTTATGAATATCGTTGAAAAACAATCTCATGTGTTAGAATTGTGTTTTCGTATGTTCTAAGGTCTATTAATTGATTCAAACACCTAGGATACACCCTTGGAAAACCATTTCATGTGTTCAAATTGTATTTTGATATGTTTAATACTTCTTTTACAACCCAAGGTCTATTCATTGATTGAAACACTTATGATATCTTTGAAAAACAATTTCACGTGTTAAAATTGTGTTTTGATATGTTTAATACTTCTTTCATTTACAATCTAAGGTTTTATAACCTAGGAAAATATAAGAAAGTGAATGTTCTGTATAATAATAGTTTATTAAAAGTATCTTAACTATTGAAAACAAGCGTATTACTTAACTAAATGTTTCCAACTTGTTCTTTTCCTTTCGCAATTAGTTGATTCAAAACACTTATGATATCTTTGAAAACCAATTCCATTTGTTCAAATTGTGTTTTGATATGTTCAATATTTCTTTTACAATCATAGTCTATTAATTGATTGAAACACTTTTATGAATATCGTTGAAAAACAATCTCATGTGTTAGAATTGTGTTTTCGTATGTTCTAAGGTCTGTTAATTGATTCAAACACCTAGGATACACCCTTGAAAAACCATTTCATGTGTTCAAATTGTATTTTGATATGTTTAATACTTCTTTTACAACCCAAGGTCTATTCATTGATTGAAACACTTAGGATATCTTTGAAAAACAATTTCACGTGTTAAAATTGTGTTTTGATATGTTTAATACTTCTTTCATTTACAATCTAAGGTTTTATAACCTAGGAAACATTAAGAATGTGAATGCTCTGTATAATAATAGTTTATTAAAAGTATCTTAACTATTGAAAACAAGCGTATTACTTAACTAAATGTTTCCAACTTGTTCTTTTCCTTTCGCAATTAGTTGATTCAAAACACTTATGATATCTTTGAAAACCAATTCCATTTGTTCAAATTGTGTTTTGATATGTTCAATATTTCTTTTACAATCATAGTCTATTAATTGATTGAAACACTTTTATGAATATCGTTGAAAAACAATCTCATGTGTTAGAATTGTGTTTTCGTATGTTCTAAGGTCTGTTAATTGATTCAAACACCTAGGATACACCCTTGAAAAACCATTTCATGTGTTCAAATTGTATTTTGATATGTTTAATACTTCTTTTACAACCCAAGGTCTATTCATTGATTGAAACACTTAGGATATCTTTGAAAAACAATTTCACGTGTTAAAATTGTGTTTTGATATGTTTAATACTTCTTTCATTTACAATCTAAGGTTTTATAACCTAGGAAACATTAAGAATGTGAATGCTCTGTATAATAATAGTTTATTAAAAGTATCTTAACTATTGAAAACAAGCGTATTACTTAACTAAATGTTTGCAACTTGTTCTTTTCCTTTCGCTATTAGTTGATTCAAAACACTTATGATATCTTTGAAAACCAATTCCATGTGTTCAAATTGTGTTTTGATATGTTCAATATTTCTTTTACAATCTTAGTCTATTAATTGATTGAAACACTTTTATGAATATCGTTGAAAAACAATCTCATGTGTTAGAATTGTGTTTTCGTATGTTCTAAGGTCTATTAATTGATTCAAACACCTAGGATACACCCTTGAAAAACCATTTCATGTGTTCAAATTGTATTTTGATATGTTTAATACTTCTTTTACAACCCAAGGTCTATTCATTGATTGAAACACTTATGATATCATTGAAAAACAATTTCACGTGTTAAAATTGTGTTTTGATATGTTTAGTACTTCTTTCATTTACGATCTAAGGTTTTATAACCTAGGAAACTATAAGAAAGTGAATGTTCTGTATAATAATAGTTTATTAAAAGTATCTTAACTATTGAAAACAAGCGTATTACTTAACTAAATGTTTGCAACTTGTTCTTTTCCTTTCGCTATTAGTTGATTGAAAACAGTTATGATATCTTTGAAAACCAATTCCATGTGTTCAAATTGTGTTTTGATATGTTCAATATTTCTTTTACAATCTTAGTCTATTAATTGATTCAAACACTTTTATGAATATCGTTGAAAAACAATGTCATGTGTTAGAATTGTGTTTTCGTATGTTCTAAGGTCTATTAATTGATTCAAACACCTAGGATACACCCTTGAAAAACCATTTCATGTGTTCAAATTGTATTTTGATATGGTTAATACTTCTTTTACAACCCAAGGTCTATTCATTGATTGAAACACTTATGATATCTTTGAAAAACAATTTCATGTGTTAAAATTTTGTTTTGATATGTTTAATACTTCTTTCATTTACAATCTAAGGTTTTATAACCTAGGAAACTATAAGAAAGTGAATGTTCTGTATAATAAAAGTTTATTAAAAGTATCTTAACTATTGAAAACAAGCGTATTACTTAACTAAATGTTTGCAACTTGTTCTTTTCCTTTCGCTATTAGTTGATTCAAAACACTTATGATATCTTTGAAAACCAATTCCATGTGTTCAAATTGTGTTTTGATATGTTCAATATTTCTTTTACAATCTTAGTCTATTAATTGATTGAAACACTTTTATGAATATCGTTGAAAAACAATCTCATGTGTTAGAATTGTGTTTTCGTATGTTCTAAGGTCTATTAATTGATTCAAACACCTAGGATACACCCTTGAAAAACCATTTCATGTGTTCAAATTGTATTTTGATATGTTTAATACTTCTTTTACAACCCAAGGTCTATTCATTGATTGAAACACTTATGATATCTTTTTAAAGCAATTTCACTTGTTAAAATTGTGTTTTGATATGTTTAATACTTCTTTCATTTACAATCTAAGGTTTTATAAACTAGGAAACTATAAGAAAGTGAATGTTCTGTATAATAATAGTTTATTAAAAGTATCTTAACTATTGAAAAGAAGCGTATTACTTAACTAAGTGTTTGCAACTTGTTCTTTTCTTTTCGCTATTAATTGATTTAAAAATCACTTATGATATCTTTGAAAACCAATTCCATGTGTTCAAATTGTGATTTGATATGTTCAATATTTCTTTTACAATCTTAGTCTATTAATTGATTGAAACACTTTTATGAATATCGTTGAAAAACAATCTCATGTGTTAGAATTGTGTTTTCGTATGTTCTAAGGTCTATTAATTGATTCAAACACCTAGGATACACCCTTGAAAAACCATTTCATGTGTTCAAATTGTATTTTGATATGTTTAATACTTCTTTTACAACCCAAGGTCTATTCATTGATTGAAACACTTATGATATCTTTGAAAAGCAATTTCACGTGTTAAAATTGTGTTTTGATATGTTTAATACTTCTTTCATTTACAATCTAAGGTTTTATAACCTAGGAAACTATAAGAAAGTGAATGTTCTGTATAATAATAGTTTATTAAAAGTATCTTAACTATTGAAAAGAAGCGTATTACTTAACTAAGTGTTTGCAACTTGTTCTTTTCTTTTCGCTATTAATTGATTTAAAAAACACTTATGATATCTTTGAAAACCAATTCCATGTGTTCAAATTGTGTTTTGATATGTTCAATATTTCTTTTACAATCTTAGTCTATTAATTGATTGAAACACTTTTATGAATATCGTTGAAAAACAATCTCATGTGTTAGAATTGTGTTTTCGTATGTTCTAAGGTCTATTAATTGATTCAAACACCTAGGATACACCCTTGAAAAACCATTTCATGTGTTCAAATTGTATTTTGATATGTTTAATACTTCTTTTACAACCCAAGGTCTATTCATTGATTGAAACACTTATGATATCTTTGAAAAGCAATTTCACGTGTTAAAATTGTGTTTTGATATGTTTAATACTTGTTTCATTTACAATCTAAGGTTTTATAACCTAGGAAACTATAAGAAAGTGAATGTTCTGTATAATAATAGTTTATTAAAAGTATCTTAACTATTGAAAAGAAGCGTATTACTTAACTAAGTGTTTGCAACTTGTTCTTTTCTTTTCGCTATTAATTGATTTAAAAAACACTTATGATATCTTTGAAAACCAATTCCATGTGTTCAAATTGTGTTTTGATATGTTCAATATTTCTTTTACAATCTTAGTCTATTAATTGATTGAAACACTTATGAATATCGTTGAAAAACAATCTCATGTGTTAGAATTGTGTTTTCGTATGTTCTAAGGTCTATTAATTGATTCAAACACCTAGGATACACCCTTGGAAAACCATTTCATGTGTTCAAATTGTATTTTGATATGTTTAATACTTCTTTTACAACCCAAGGTCTATTCATTGATTGAAACACTTATGATATCTTTGAAAAACAATTTCACGTGTTAAAATTGTGTTTTGATATGTTTAATACTTCTTTCATTTACAATCTAAGGTTTTATAACCTAGGAAAATATAAGAAAGTGAATGTTCTGTATAATAATAGTTTATTAAAAGTATCTTAACTATTGAAAACAAGCGTATTACTTAACTAAATGTTTCCAACTTGTTCTTTTCCTTTCGCAATTAGTTGATTCAAAACACTTATGATATCTTTGAAAACCAATTCCATTTGTTCAAATTGTGTTTTGATATGTTCAATATTTCTTTTACAATCATAGTCTATTAATTGATTGAAAAACTTTTATGAATATCGTTGAAAAACAATCTCATGTGTTAGAATTGTGTTTTCGTATGTTCTAAGGTCTGTTAATTGATTCAAACACCTAGGATACACCCTTGAAAAACCATTTCATGTGTTCAAATTGTATTTTGATATGTTTAATACTTCTTTTACAACCCAAGGTCTATTCATTGATTGAAACACTTAGGATATCTTTGAAAAACAATTTCACGTGTTAAAATTGTGTTTTGATATGTTTAATACTTCTTTCATTTACAATCTAAGGTTTTATAACCTAGGAAACATTAAGAATGTGAATGCTCTGTATAATAATAGTTTATTAAAAGTATCTTAACTATTGAAAACAAGCGTATTACTTAACTAAATGTTTGCAACTTGTTCTTTTCCTTTCGCTATTAGTTGATTCAAAACACTTATGATATCTTTGAAAACCAATTCCATGTGTTCAAATTGTGTTTTGATATGTTCAATATTTCTTTTACAATCTTAGTCTATTAATTGATTGAAACACTTTTATGAATATCGTTGAAAAACAATCTCATGTGTTAGAATTGTGTTTTCGTATGTTCTAAGGTCTATTAATTGATTCAAACACCTAGGATACACCCTTGAAAAACCATTTCATGTGTTCAAATTGTATTTTGATATGTTTAATACTTCTTTTACAACCCAAGGTCTATTCATTGATTGAAACACTTATGATATCATTGAAAAACAATTTCACGTGTTAAAATTGTGTTTTGATATGTTTAGTACTTCTTTCATTTACGATCTAAGGTTTTATAACCTAGGAAACTATAAGAAAGTGAATGTTCTGTATAATAATAGTTTATTAAAAGTATCTTAACTATTGAAAACAAGCGTATTACTTAACTAAATGTTTGCAACTTGTTCTTTTCCTTTCGCTATTAGTTGATTCAAAACACTTATGATATCTTTGAAAACCAATTCCATGTGTTCAAATTGTGTTTTGATATGTTCAATATTTCTTTTACAATCTTAGTCTATTAATTGATTGAAACACTTTTATGAATATCGTTGAAAAACAATCTCATGTGTTAGAATTGTGTTTTCGTATGTTCTAAGGTCTATTAATTGATTCAAACACCTAGGATACACCCTTGAAAAACCATTTCATGTGTTCAAATTGTATTTTGATATGTTTAATACTTCTTTTACAACCCAAGGTCTATTCATTGATTGAAACACTTATGATATCTTTGAAAAGCAATTTCACGTGTTAAAATTGTGTTTTGATATGTTTAATACTTCTTTCATTTACAATCTAAGGTTTTATAAACTAGGAAACTATAAGAAATTGAATGTTCTGTATAATAATAGTTTATTAAAAGTATCTTAACTATTGAAAAGAAGCGTATTACTTAACTAAGTGTTTGCAACTTGTTCTTTTCTTTTCGCTATTAATTGATTTAAAAAACACTTATGATATCTTTGAAAACCAATTCCATGTGTTCAAATTGTGTTTTGATATGTTCAATATTTCTTTTACAATCTTAGTCTATTAATTGATTGAAACACTTTTATGAATATCGTTGAAAAACAATCTCATGTGTTAGAATTGTGTTTTCGTATGTTCTAAGGTCTATTAATTGATTCAAACACCTAGGATACACCCTTGAAAAACCATTTCATGTGTTCAAATTGTATTTTGATATGTTTAATACTTCTTTTACAACCCAAGGTCTATTCATTGATTGAAACACTTATGATATCTTTGAAAAGCAATTTCACGTGTTAAAATTGTGTTTTGATATGTTTAATACTTCTTTCATTTACAATCTAAGGTTTTATAACCTAGGAAACTATAAGAAAGTGAATGTTCTGTATAATAATAGTTTATTAAAAGTATCTTAACTATTGAAAAGAAGCGTATTACTTAACTAAGTGTTTGCAACTTGTTCTTTTCTTTTCGCTATTAATTGATTTAAAAAACACTTATGATATCTTTGAAAACCAATTCCATGTGTTCAAATTGTGTTTTGATATGTTCAATATTTCTTTTACAATCTTAGTCTATTAATTGATTGAAACACTTATGAATATCGTTGAAAAACAATCTCATGTGTTAGAATTGTGTTTTCGTATGTTCTAAGGTCTATTAATTGATTCAAACACCTAGGATACACCCTTGGAAAACCATTTCATGTGTTCAAATTGTATTTTGATATGTTTAATACTTCTTTTACAACCCAAGGTCTATTCATTGATTGAAACACTTATGATATCTTTGAAAAACAATTTCACGTGTTAAAATTGTGTTTTGATATGTTTAATACTTCTTTCATTTACAATCTAAGGTTTTATAACCTAGGAAAATATAAGAAAGTGAATGTTCTGTATAATAATAGTTTATTAAAAGTATCTTAACTATTGAAAACAAGCGTATTACTTAACTAAATGTTTCCAACTTGTTCTTTTCCTTTCGCAATTAGTTGATTCAAAACACTTATGATATCTTTGAAAACCAATTCCATTTGTTCAAATTGTGTTTTGATATGTTCAATATTTCTTTTACAATCATAGTCTATTAATTGATTGAAACACTTTTATGAATATCGTTGAAAAACAATCTCATGTGTTAGAATTGTGTTTTCGTATGTTCTAAGGTCTGTTAATTGATTCAAACACCTAGGATACACCCTTGAAAAACCATTTCATGTGTTCAAATTGTATTTTGATATGTTTAATACTTCTTTTACAACCCAAGGTCTATTCATTGATTGAAACACTTAGGATATCTTTGAAAAACAATTTCACGTGTTAAAATTGTGTTTTGATATGTTTAATACTTCTTTCATTTACAATCTAAGGTTTTATAACCTAGGAAACATTAAGAATGTGAATGCTCTGTATAATAATAGTTTATTAAAAGTATCTTAACTATTGAAAACAAGCGTATTACTTAACTAAATGTTTCCAACTTGTTCTTTTCCTTTCGCAATTAGTTGATTCAAAACACTTATGATATCTTTGAAAACCAATTCCATTTGTTCAAATTGTGTTTTGATATGTTCAATATTTCTTTTACAATCATAGTCTATTAATTGATTGAAACACTTTTATGAATATCGTTGAAAAACAATCTCATGTGTTAGAATTGTGTTTTCGTATGTTCTAAGGTCTGTTAATTGATTCAAACACCTAGGATACACCCTTGAAAAACCATTTCATGTGTTCAAATTGTATTTTGATATGTTTAATACTTCTTTTACAACCCAAGGTCTATTCATTGATTGAAACACTTAGGATATCTTTGAAAAACAATTTCACGTGTTAAAATTGTGTTTTGATATGTTTAATACTTCTTTCATTTACAATCTAAGGTTTTATAACCTAGGAAACATTAAGAATGTGAATGCTCTGTATAATAATAGTTTATTAAAAGTATCTTAACTATTGAAAACAAGCGTATTACTTAACTAAATGTTTGCAACTTGTTCTTTTCCTTTCGCTATTAGTTGATTCAAAACACTTATGATATCTTTGAAAACCAATTCCATGTGTTCAAATTGTGTTTTGATATGTTCAATATTTCTTTTACAATCTTAGTCTATTAATTGATTGAAACACTTTTATGAATATCGTTGAAAAACAATCTCATGTGTTAGAATTGTGTTTTCGTATGTTCTAAGGTCTATTAATTGATTCAAACACCTAGGATACACCCTTGAAAAACCATTTCATGTGTTCAAATTGTATTTTGATATGTTTAATACTTCTTTTACAACCCAAGGTCTATTCATTGATTGAAACACTTATGATATCATTGAAAAACAATTTCACGTGTTAAAATTGTGTTTTGATATGTTTAGTACTTCTTTCATTTACGATCTAAGGTTTTATAACCTAGGAAACTATAAGAAAGTGAATGTTCTGTATAATAATAGTTTATTAAAAGTATCTTAACTATTGAAAACAAGCGTATTACTTAACTAAATGTTTGCAACTTGTTCTTTTCCTTTCGCTATTAGTTGATTCAAAACACTTATGATATCTTTGAAAACCAATTCCATGTGTTCAAATTGTGTTTTGATATGTTCAATATTTCTTTTACAATCTTAGTCTATTAATTGATTGAAACACTTTTATGAATATCGTTGAAAAACAATCTCATGTGTTAGAATTGTGTTTTCGTATGTTCTAAGGTCTATTAATTGATTCAAACACCTAGGATACACCCTTGAAAAACCATTTCATGTGTTCAAATTGTATTTTGATATGTTTAATACTTCTTTTACAACCCAAGGTCTATTCATTGATTGAAACACTTATGATATCTTTGAAAAGCAATTTCACGTGTTAAAATTGTGTTTTGATATGTTTAATACTTCTTTCATTTACAATCTAAGGTTTTATAAACTAGGAAACTATAAGAAATTGAATGTTCTGTATAATAATAGTTTATTAAAAGTATCTTAACTATTGAAAAGAAGCGTATTACTTAACTAAGTGTTTGCAACTTGTTCTTTTCTTTTCGCTATTAATTGATTTAAAAAACACTTATGATATCTTTGAAAACCAATTCCATGTGTTCAAATTGTGTTTTGATATGTTCAATATTTCTTTTACAATCTTAGTCTATTAATTGATTGAAACACTTTTATGAATATCGTTGAAAAACAATCTCATGTGTTAGAATTGTGTTTTCGTATGTTCTAAGGTCTATTAATTGATTCAAACACCTAGGATACACCCTTGAAAAACCATTTCATGTGTTCAAATTGTATTTTGATATGTTTAATACTTCTTTTACAACCCAAGGTCTATTCATTGATTGAAACACTTATGATATCTTTGAAAAGCAATTTCACGTGTTAAAATTGTGTTTTGATATGTTTAATACTTCTTTCATTTACAATCTAAGGTTTTATAACCTAGGAAACTATAAGAAAGTGAATGTTCTGTATAATAATAGTTTATTAAAAGTATCTTAACTATTGAAAAGAAGCGTATTACTTAACTAAGTGTTTGCAACTTGTTCTTTTCTTTTCGCTATTAATTGATTTAAAAAACACTTATGATATCTTTGAAAACCAATTCCATGTGTTCAAATTGTGTTTTGATATGTTCAATATTTCTTTTACAATCTTAGTCTATTAATTGATTGAAACACTTATGAATATCGTTGAAAAACAATCTCATGTGTTAGAATTGTGTTTTCGTATGTTCTAAGGTCTATTAATTGATTCAAACACCTAGGATACACCCTTGGAAAACCATTTCATGTGTTCAAATTGTATTTTGATATGTTTAATACTTCTTTTACAACCCAAGGTCTATTCATTGATTGAAACACTTATGATATCTTTGAAAAACAATTTCACGTGTTAAAATTGTGTTTTGATATGTTTAATACTTCTTTCATTTACAATCTAAGGTTTTATAACCTAGGAAAATATAAGAAAGTGAATGTTCTGTATAATAATAGTTTATTAAAAGTATCTTAACTATTGAAAACAAGCGTATTACTTAACTAAATGTTTCCAACTTGTTCTTTTCCTTTCGCAATTAGTTGATTCAAAACACTTATGATATCTTTGAAAACCAATTCCATTTGTTCAAATTGTGTTTTGATATGTTCAATATTTCTTTTACAATCATAGTCTATTAATTGATTGAAACACTTTTATGAATATCGTTGAAAAACAATCTCATGTGTTAGAATTGTGTTTTCGTATGTTCTAAGGTCTGTTAATTGATTCAAACACCTAGGATACACCCTTGAAAAACCATTTCATGTGTTCAAATTGTATTTTGATATGTTTAATACTTCTTTTACAACCCAAGGTCTATTCATTGATTGAAACACTTAGGATATCTTTGAAAAACAATTTCACGTGTTAAAATTGTGTTTTGATATGTTTAATACTTCTTTCATTTACAATCTAAGGTTTTATAACCTAGGAAACATTAAGAATGTGAATGCTCTGTATAATAATAGTTTATTAAAAGTATCTTAACTATTGAAAACAAGCGTATTACTTAACTAAATGTTTGCAACTTGTTCTTTTCCTTTCGCTATTAGTTGATTCAAAACACTTATGATATCTTTGAAAACCAATTCCATGTGTTCAAATTGTGTTTTGATATGTTCAATATTTCTTTTACAATCTTAGTCTATTAATTGATTGAAACACTTTTATGAATATCGTTGAAAAACAATCTCATGTGTTAGAATTGTGTTTTCGTATGTTCTAAGGTCTGTTAATTAATTCAAACACCTAGGATACACCCTTGAAAAACCATTTCATGTGTTCAAATTGTATTTTGATATGTTTAATACTTCTTTTACAACCCAAGGTCTATTCATTGATTGAAACACTTATGATATCTTTGAAAAACAATTTCACGTGTTAAAATTGTGTTTTGATATGTTTAATACTTCTTTCATTTACAATCTAAGGTTTTATAACCTAGGAAACATTAAGAATGTGAATGCTCTGTATAATAATAGTTTATTAAAAGTATCTTAACTATTGAAAACAAGCGTATTACTTAACTAAATGTTTGCAACTTGTTCTTTTCCTTTCGCTATTAGTTGATTCAAAACACTTATGATATCTTTGAAAACCAATTCCATGTGTTCAAATTGTGTTTTGATATGTTCAATATTTCTTTTACAATCATAGTCTATTAATTGATTGAAACACTTTTATGAATATCGTTGAAAAACAATCTCATGTGTTAGAATTGTGTTTTCGTATGTTCTAAGGTCTGTTAATTAATTCAAACACCTAGGATACACCCTTGAAAAACCATTTCATGTGTTCAAATTGTATTTTGATATGTTTAATACTTCTTTTACAACCCAAGGTCTATTCATTGATTGAAACACTTATGATATCTTTGAAAAACAATTTCACGTGTTAAAATTGTGTTTTGATATGTTTAATACTTCTTTCATTTACAATCTAAGGTTTTATAACCTAGGAAACATTAAGAAAGTGAATGCTCTGTATAATAATAGTTTATTAAAAGTATCTTAACTATTGAAAACAAGCGTATTACTTAACTAAATGTTTGCAACTTGTTCTTTTCCTTTCGCTATTAGTTGATTCAAAACACTTATGATATCTTTGAAAACCAATTCCATGTGTTCAAATTGTGTTTTGATATGTTCAATATTTCTTTTACAATCTTAGTCTATTAATTGATTGAAACACTTTTATGAATATCGTTGAAAAACAATCTCATGTGTTAGAATTGTGTTTTCGTATGTTCTAAGGTCTATTAATTGATTCAAACACCTAGGATACACCCTTGAAAAACCATTTCATGTGTTCAAATTGTATTTTGATATGTTTAATACTTCTTTTACAACCCAAGGTCTATTCATTGATTGAAACACTTATGATATCATTGAAAAACAATTTCACGTGTTAAAATTGTGTTTTGATATGTTTAGTACTTCTTTCATTTACGATCTAAGGTTTTATAACCTAGGAAACTATAAGAAAGTGAATGTTCTGTATAATAATAGTTTATTAAAAGTATCTTAACTATTGAAAACAAGCGTATTACTTAACTAAATGTTTGCAACTTGTTCTTTTCCTTTCGCTATTAGTTGATTCAAAACACTTATGATATCTTTGAAAACCAATTCCATGTGTTCAAATTGTGTTTTGATATGTTCAATATTTCTTTTACAATCTTAGTCTATTAATTGATTGAAACACTTTTATGAATATCGTTGAAAAACAATCTCATGTGTTAGAATTGTGTTTTCGTATGTTCTAAGGTCTATTAATTGATTCAAACACCTAGGATACACCCTTGAAAAACCATTTCATGTGTTCAAATTGTATTTTGATATGTTTAATACTTCTTTTACAACCCAAGGTCTATTCATTGATTGAAACACTTATGATATCTTTGAAAAGCAATTTCACGTGTTAAAATTGTGTTTTGATATGTTTAATACTTCTTTCATTTACAATCTAAGGTTTTATAAACTAGGAAACTATAAGAAATTGAATGTTCTGTATAATAATAGTTTATTAAAAGTATCTTAACTATTGAAAAGAAGCGTATTACTTAACTAAGTGTTTGCAACTTGTTCTTTTCTTTTCGCTATTAATTGATTTAAAAAACACTTATGATATCTTTGAAAACCAATTCCATGTGTTCAAATTGTGTTTTGATATGTTCAATATTTCTTTTACAATCTTAGTCTATTAATTGATTGAAAACTTTTATGAATATCGTTGAAAAACAATCTCATGTGTTAGAATTGTGTTTTCGTATGTTCTAAGGTCTATTAATTGATTCAAACACCTAGGATACACCCTTGAAAAACCATTTCATGTGTTCAAATTGTATTTTGATATGTTTAATACTTCTTTTACAACCCAAGGTCTATTCATTGATTGAAACACTTATGATATCTTTGAAAAGCAATTTCACGTGTTAAAATTGTGTTTTGATATGTTTAATACTTCTTTCATTTACAATCTAAGGTTTTATAACCTAGGAAACTATAAGAAAGTGAATGTTCTGTATAATAATAGTTTATTAAAAGTATCTTAACTATTGAAAACAAGCGTATTACTTAACTAAATGTTTGCAACTTGTTATTTTCCTTTCGCTATTAGTTGATTCAAAACACTTATGATATCTTTGAAAACCAATTCCATGTGTTCAAATTGTGTTTTGATATGTTCAATATTTCTTTTACAATCTTAGTCTATTAATTGATTGAAACACTTTTATGAATATCGTTGAAAAACAATCTCATGTGTTAGAATTGTGTTTTCGTATGTTCTAAGGTCTATTAATTGATTCAAACACCTAGGATACACCCTTGAAAAACCATTTCATGTGTTCAAATTGTATTTTGATATGTTTAATACTTCTTTTACAACCCAAGGTCTATTCATTGATTGAAACACTTATGATATCATTGAAAAACAATTTCACGTGTTAAAATTGTGTTTTGATATGTTTAGTACTTCTTTCATTTACGATCTAAGGTTTTATAACCTAGGAAACTATAAGAAAGTGAATGTTCTGTATAATAATAGTTTATTAAAAGTATCTTAACTATTGAAAAGAAGCGTATTACTTAACTAAGTGTTTGCAACTTGTTCTTTTCTTTTCGCTATTAATTGATTTAAAAAACACTTATGATATCTTTGAAAACCAATTCCATGTGTTCAAATTGTGTTTTGATATGTTCAATATTTCTTTTACAATCTTAGTCTATTAATTGATTGAAACACTTTTATGAATATCGTTGAAAAACAATCTCATGTGTTAGAATTGTGTTTTCGTATGTTCTAAGGTCTATTAATTGATTCAAACACCTAGGATACACCCTTGAAAAACCATTTCATGTGTTCAAATTGTATTTTGATATGTTTAATACTTCTTTTACAACCCAAGGTCTATTCATTGATTGAAACACTTATGATATCTTTGAAAAGCAATTTCACGTGTTAAAATTGTGTTTTGATATGTTTAATACTTCTTTCATTTACAATCTAAGGTTTTATAACCTAGGAAACTATAAGAAAGTGAATGTTCTGTATAATAATAGTTTATTAAAAGTATCTTAACTATTGAAAACAAGCGTATTACTTAACTAAATGTTTGCAACTTGTTATTTTCCTTTCGCTATTAGTTGATTCAAAACACTTATGATATCTTTGAAAACCAATTCCATGTGTTCAAATTGTGTTTTGATATGTTCAATATTTCTTTTACAATCTTAGTCTATTAATTGATTGAAACACTTTTATGAATATCGTTGAAAAACAATCTCATGTGTTAGAATTGTGTTTTCCTATGTTCTAAGGTCTATTAATTGATTCAAACACCTAGGATACACCCTTGAAAAACCATTTCATGTGTTCAAATTGTATTTTGATATGTTTAATACTTCTTTTACAACCCAAGGTCTATTCATTGATTGAAACACTTATGATATCATTGAAAAACAATTTCACGTGTTAAAATTGTGTTTTGATATGTTTAGTACTTCTTTCATTTACGATCTAAGGTTTTATAACCTAGGAAACTATAAGAAAGTGAATGTTCTGTATAATAATAGTTTATTAAAAGTATCTTAACTATTGAAAACAAGCGTATTACTTAACTAAATGTTTGCAACTTGTTATTTTCCTTTCGCTATTAGTTGATTCAAAACACTTATGATATCTTTGAAAACCAATTCCATGTGTTCAAATTGTGTTTTGATATGTTCAATATTTCTTTTACAATCTTAGTCTATTAATTGATTGAAACACTTTTATGAATATCGTTGAAAAACAATCTCATGTGTTAGAATTGTGTTTTCGTATGTTCTAAGGTCTATTAATTGATTCAAACACCTAGGATACACCCTTGAAAAACCATTTCATGTGTTCAAATTGTATTTTGATATGTTTAATACTTCTTTTACAACCCAAGGTCTATTCATTGATTGAAACACTTATGATATCATTGAAAAACAATTTCACGTGTTAAAATTGTGTTTTGATATGTTTAGTACTTCTTTCATTTACGATCTAAGGTTTTATAACCTAGGAAACTATAAGAAAGTGAATGTTCTGTATAATAATAGTTTATTAAAAGTATCTTAACTATTGAAAACAAGCGTATTACTTAACTAAATGTTTGCAACTTGTTCTTTTCCTTTCGCTATTAGTTGATTCAAAACACTTATGATATCTTTGAAAACCAATTCCATGTGTTCAAATTGTGTTTTGATATGTTCAATATTTCTTTTACAATCTTAGTCTATTAATTGATTGAAACACTTTTATGAATATCGTTGAAAAACAATCTCATGTGTTAGAATTGTGTTTTCGTATGTTCTAAGGTCTATTAATTGATTCAAACACCTAGGATACACCCTTGAAAAACCATTTCATGTGTTCAAATTGTATTTTGATATGTTTCATACTTCTTTTACAACCCAAGGTCTATTCATTGATTGAAACACTTATGATATCTTTGAAAAGCAATTTCACGTGTTAAAATTGTGTTTTGATATGTTTAATACTTCTTTCATTTACAATCTAAGGTTTTATAAACTAGGAAACTATAAGAAATTGAATGTTCTGTATAATAATAGTTTATTAAAAGTATCTTAACTATTGAAAAGAAGCGTATTACTTAACTAAGTGTTTGCAACTTGTTCTTTTCTTTTCGCTATTAATTGATTTAAAAAACACTTATGATATCTTTGAAAACCAATTCCATGTGTTCAAATTGTGTTTTGATATGTTCAATATTTCTTTTACAATCTTAGTCTATTAATTGATTGAAACACTTTTATGAATATCGTTGAAAAACAATCTCATGTGTTAGAATTGTGTTTTCGTATGTTCTAAGGTCTATTAATTGATTCAAACACCTAGGATACACCTTTGAAAAACCATTTCATGTGTTCAAATTGTATTTTGATATGTTTAATACTTCTTTTACAACCCAAGGTCTATTCATTGATTGAAACACTTATGATATCTTTGAAAAGCAATTTCACGTGTTAAAATTGTGTTTTGATATGTTTAATACTTCTTTCATTTACAATCTAAGGTTTTATAACCTAGGAAACTATAAGAAAGTGAATGTTCTGTATAATAATAGTTTATTAAAAGTATCTTAAATATTGAAAAGAAGCGTATTACTTAACTAAGTGTTTGCAACTTGTTCTTTTCTTTTCGCTATTAATTGATTTAAAAAACACTTATGATATCTTTGAAAACCAATTCCATTTGTTCAAATTGTGTTTTGATATTTTCAATATTTCTTTTACAATCTTAGTCTATTAATTGATTGAAACACTTATGAATATCGTTGAAAAACAATCTCATGTGTTAGAATTGTGTTTTCGTATGTTCTAAGGTCTATTAATTGATTCAAACACCTAGGATACACCCTTGGAAAACCATTTCATGTGTTCAAATTGTATTTTGATATGTTTAATACTTCTTTTACAACCCAAGGTCTATTCATTGATTGAAACACTTATGATATCTTTGAAAAACAATTTCACGTGTTAAAATTGTGTTTTGATATGTTTAATACTTCTTTCATTTACAATCTAAGGTTTTATAACCTAGGAAACTATAAGAAAGTGAATGTTCTGTATAATAATAGTTTATTAAAAGTATCTTAACTATTGAAAACAAGCGTATTACTTAACTAAATGTTTCCAACTTGTTCTTTTCCTTTCGCTATTAGTTGATTCAAAACACTTATGATATCTTTGAAAACCAATTCCGTGTGTTCAAATTGTGTTTTGATATGTTCAATATTTCTTTTACAATCTTAATCTATTAATTGATTGAAACACTTATGAATATCGTTGAAAAACAATCTCATGTGTTAGAATTGTGTGTTCGTATGTTCTAAGGTCTATTAATTGATTCAAACACCTAGGATACACCCTTGAAAAACCATTTCATGTGTTCAAATTGTATTTTGATATGTTTAATACTTCTTTTACAACCCAAGGTCTATTCATTGATTGAAACACTTATGATATCTTTGAAAAACAATTTCACGTGTTAAAATTGTGTTTTGATATGTTTAATACTTCTTTCATTTACAATCTAAGGTTTTATAACCTAGGAAACTATAAGAAAGTGAATGTTCTGTATAATAATAGTTTATTAAAAGTATCTTAACTATTGAAAACAAGCGTATTACTTAACTAAATGTTTGCAACTTGTTCTTTTCCTTTCGCTATTAGTTGATTGAAAACACTTATGATATCTTTGAAAACCAATTCTATTTGTTCAAATTGTGTTTTGATATGTTCAATATTTCTTTTACAATCTTAGTCTATTAATTGATTGAAACACTTTTATGAATATCGTTGAAAAACAATCTCATGTGTTAGAATTGTGTTTTCGTATGTTCTAAGGTCTATTAATTGATTCAAACACCTAGGATACACCCTTGAAAAACCATTTCATGTGTTCAAATTGTATTTTGATATGTTTAATACTTCTTTTACAACCCAAGGTCTATTCATTGATTGAAACACTTATGATATCTTTGAAAAACAATTTCACGTGTTAAAATTGTGTTTTGATATGTTTAATACTTCTTTCATTTACAATCTAAGGTTTTATAACCTAGGAAACTATAAGAAAGTGAATGTTCTGTATAATAATAGTTTATTAAAAGTATCTTAACTATTGAAAACAAGCGTATTACTTAACTAAATGTTTGCAACTTGTTCTTTTCCTTTCGCTATTAGTTGATTCAAAACACTTATGATATCTTTGAAAACCAATTCTATTTGTTCAAATTGTGTTTTGATATGTTCAATATTTCTTTTACAATCTTAGTCTATTAATTGATTGAAACACTTTTATGAATATCGTTGAAAAACAATCTCATGTGTTAGAATTGTGTTTTCGTATGTTCTAAGGTCTATTAATTGATTCAAACACCTAGGATACACCCTTGAAAAACCATTTCATGTGTTCAAATTGTATTTTGATATGTTTAATACTTCTTTTACAACCCAAGGTCTATTCATTGATTGAAACACTTATGATATCTTTGAAAAACAATTTCACGTGTTAAAATTGTGTTTTGATATGTTTAATACTTCTTTCATTTACAATCTAAGGTTT
This sequence comes from Phaseolus vulgaris, assembly GCF_051622355.1. Classification (NCBI taxonomy): domain Eukaryota; kingdom Viridiplantae; phylum Streptophyta; class Magnoliopsida; order Fabales; family Fabaceae; genus Phaseolus; species Phaseolus vulgaris. The sequence continues at coordinate 26,844,910 of NC_143505.1, read as the reverse complement.
TATAACCTAGGAAACTATAAGAAAGTGAATGTTCTGTATAATAATAGTTTATTAAAAGTATCTTAACTATTGAAAACAAGCGTATTACTTAACTAAATGTTTGCAACTTGTTCTTTTCTTTTCGCTATTAGTTTATTGAAAACACACATGATATCTTTGAAAACCAATTCCATGTGTTCAAATTGTGTTTTGATATGTTCAATATTTCTTTTACAATCTTAGTCTATTAATTGATTGAAACACTTTTATGAATATCGTTGAAAAACAATCTCATGTGTTAGAATTGTGTTTTCGTATGTTCTAAGGTCTATTAATTGATTCAAACACCTAGGATACACCCTTGAAAAACCATTTCATGTGTTCAAATTGTATTTTGATATGTTTAATACTTCTTTTACAACCCAAGGTCTATTCATTGATTGAAACACTTATGATATCATTGAAAAACAATTTCACGTGTTAAAATTGTGTTTTGATATGTTTAGTACTTCTTTCATTTACGATCTAAGGTTTTATAACCTAGGAAACTATAAGAAAGTGAATGTTCTGTATAATAATAGTTTATTAAAAGTATCTTAACTATTGAAAACAAGCGTATTACTTAACTAAATGTTTGCAACTTGTTCTTTTCCTTTCGCTATTAGTTGATTCAAAACACTTATGATATCTTTGAAAACCAATTCCATGTGTTCAAATTGTGTTTTGATATGTTCAATATTTCTTTTACAATCTTAGTCTATTAATTGATTCAAACACTTTTATGAATATCGTTGAAAAACAATGTCATGTGTTAGAATTGTGTTTTCGTATGTTCTAAGGTCTATTAATTGATTCAAACACCTAGGATACACCCTTGAAAAACCATTTCATGTGTTCAAATTGTATTTTGATATGTTTAATACTTCTTTTACAACCCAAGGTCTATTTTTTGATTGAAACACTTATGATATCTTTGAAAAACAATTTCACGTGTTAAAATTGTGTTTTGATATGTTTAATACTTCTTTCATTTACAATCTAAGGTTTTATAACCTAGGAAACTATAAGAAAGTGAATGTTCTGTATAATAATAGTTTATTAAAAGTATCTTAACTATTGAAAACAAGCGTATTACTTAACTAAATGTTTGCAACTTGTTCTTTTCTTTTCGCTATTAGTTTATTGAAAACACACATGATATCTTTGAAAACCAATTCCATGTGTTCAAATTGTGTTTTGATATGTTCAATATTTCTTTTACAATCTTAGTCTATTAATTGATTGAAACACTTTTATGAATATCGTTGAAAAACAATCTCATGTGTTAGAATTGTGTTTTCGTATGTTCTAAGGTCTATTAATTGATTCAAACACCTAGGATACACCCTTGAAAAACCATTTCATGTGTTCAAATTGTATTTTGATATGTTTAATACTTCTTTTACAACCCAAGGTCTATTCATTGATTGAAACACTTATGATATCTTTGAAAAACAATTTCACGTGTTAAAATTGTGTTTTGATATGTTTAATACTTCTTTCATTTACAATCTAAGGTTTTATAACCTAGGAAACTATAAGAAAGTGAATGTTCTGTATAATAATAGTTTATTAAAAGTATCTTAACTATTGAAAACAAGCGTATTACTTAACTAAATGTTTGCAACTTGTTCTTTTCCTTTCGCTATTAGTTGATTGAAAACACTTATGATATCTTTGAAAACCAATTCTATTTGTTCAAATTGTGTTTTGATATGTTCAATATTTCTTTTACAATCTTAGTCTATTAATTGATTGAAACACTTTTATGAATATCGTTGAAAAACAATCTCATGTGTTAGAATTGTGTTTTCGTATGTTCTAAGGTCTATTAATTGATTCAAACACCTAGGATACACCCTTGAAAAACCATTTCATGTGTTCAAATTGTATTTTGATATGTTTAATACTTCTTTTACAACCCAAGGTCTATTCATTGATTGAAACACTTATGATATCTTTGAAAAACAATTTCACGTGTTAAAATTGTGTTTTGATATGTTTAATACTTCTTTCATTTACAATCTAAGGTTTTATAACCTAGGAAACTATAAGAAAGTGAATGTTCTGTATAATAATAGTTTATTAAAAGTATCTTAACTATTGAAAACAAGCGTATTACTTAACTAAATGTTTGCAACTTGTTCTTTTCCTTTCGCTATTAGTTGATTCAAAACACTTATGATATCTTTGAAAACCAATTCCATGTGTTCAAATTGTGTTTTGATATGTTCAATATTTCTTTTACAATCTTAGTCTATTAATTGATTCAAACACTTTTATGAATATCGTTGAAAAACAATGTCATGTGTTAGAATTGTGTTTTCGTATGTTCTAAGGTCTATTAATTGATTCAAACACCTAGGATACACCCTTGAAAAACCATTTCATGTGTTCAAATTGTATTTTGATATGTTTAATACTTCTTTTACAACCCAAGGTCTATTTTTTGATTGAAACACTTATGATATCTTTGAAAAACAATTTCACGTGTTAAAATTGTGTTTTGATATGTTTAATACTTCTTTCATTTACAATCTAAGGTTTTATAACCTAGGAAACTATAAGAAAGTGAATGTTCTGTATAATAATAGTTTATTAAAAGTATCTTAACTATTGAAAACAAGCGTATTACTTAACTAAATGTTTGCAACTTGTTCTTTTCTTTTCGCTATTAGTTTATTGAAAACACACATGATATCTTTGAAAACCAATTCCATGTGTTCAAATTGTGTTTTGATATGTTCAATATTTCTTTTACAATCTTAGTCTATTAATTGATTGAAACACTTTTATGAATATCGTTGAAAAACAATCTCATGTGTTAGAATTGTGTTTTCGTATGTTCTAAGGTCTATTAATTGATTCAAACACCTAGGATACACCCTTGAAAAACCATTTCATGTGTTCAAATTGTATTTTGATATGTTTAATACTTCTTTTACAACCCAAGGTCTATTCATTGATTGAAACACTTATGATATCTTTGAAAAACAATTTCACGTGTTAAAATTGTGTTTTGATATGTTTAATACTTCTTTCATTTACAATCTAAGGTTTTATAACCTAGGAAACTATAAGAAAGTGAATGTTCTGTATAATAATAGTTTATTAAAAGTATCTTAACTATTGAAAACAAGCGTATTACTTAACTAAATGTTTGCAACTTGTTCTTTTCCTTTCGCTATTAGTTGATTGAAAACACTTATGATATCTTTGAAAACCAATTCTATTTGTTCAAATTGTGTTTTGATATGTTCAATATTTCTTTTACAATCTTAGTCTATTAATTGATTGAAACACTTTTATGAATATCGTTGAAAAACAATCTCATGTGTTAGAATTGTGTTTTCGTATGTTCTAAGGTCTATTAATTGATTCAAACACCTAGGATACACCCTTGAAAAACCATTTCATGTGTTCAAATTGTATTTTGATATGTTTAATACTTCTTTTACAACCCAAGGTCTATTCATTGATTGAAACACTTATGATATCTTTGAAAAACAATTTCACGTGTTAAAATTGTGTTTTGATATGTTTAATACTTCTTTCATTTACAATCTAAGGTTTTATAACCTAGGAAACTATAAGAAAGTGAATGTTCTGTATAATAATAGTTTATTAAAAGTATCTTAACTATTGAAAACAAGCGTATTACTTAACTAAATGTTTGCAACTTGTTCTTTTCCTTTCGCTATTAGTTGATTCAAAACACTTATGATATCTTTGAAAACCAATTCCATGTGTTCAAATTGTGTTTTGATATGTTCAATATTTCTTTTACAATCTTAGTCTATTAATTGATTCAAACACTTTTATGAATATCGTTGAAAAACAATGTCATGTGTTAGAATTGTGTTTTCGTATGTTCTAAGGTCTATTAATTGATTCAAACACCTAGGATACACCCTTGAAAAACCATTTCATGTGTTCAAATTGTATTTTGATATGTTTAATACTTCTTTTACAACCCAAGGTCTATTTTTTGATTGAAACACTTATGATATCTTTGAAAAACAATTTCACGTGTTAAAATTGTGTTTTGATATGTTTAATACTTCTTTCATTTACAATCTAAGGTTTTATAACCTAGGAAACTATAAGAAAGTGAATGTTCTGTATAATAATAGTTTATTAAAAGTATCTTAACTATTGAAAACAAGCGTATTACTTAACTAAATGTTTGCAACTTGTTCTTTTCTTTTCGCTATTAGTTTATTGAAAACACACATGATATCTTTGAAAACCAATTCCATGTGTTCAAATTGTGTTTTGATATGTTCAATATTTCTTTTACAATCTTAGTCTATTAATTGATTGAAACACTTTTATGAATATCGTTGAAAAACAATCTCATGTGTTAGAATTGTGTTTTCGTATGTTCTAAGGTCTATTAATTGATTCAAACACCTAGGATACACCCTTGAAAAACCATTTCATGTGTTCAAATTGTATTTTGATATGTTTAATACTTCTTTTACAACCCAAGGTCTATTCATTGATTGAAACACTTATGATATCTTTGAAAAACAATTTCACGTGTTAAAATTGTGTTTTGATATGTTTAATACTTCTTTCATTTACAATCTAAGGTTTTATAACCTAGGAAACTATAAGAAAGTGAATGTTCTGTATAATAATAGTTTATTAAAAGTATCTTAACTATTGAAAACAAGCGTATTACTTAACTAAATGTTTGCAACTTGTTCTTTTCCTTTCGCTATTAGTTGATTCAAAACACTTATGATATCTTTGAAAACCAATTCTATTTGTTCAAATTGTGTTTTGATATGTTCAATATTTCTTTTACAATCTTAGTCTATTAATTGATTGAAACACTTTTATGAATATCGTTGAAAAACAATCTCATGTGTTAGAATTGTGTTTTCGTATGTTCTAAGGTCTATTAATTGATTCAAACACCTAGGATACACCCTTGAAAAACCATTTCATGTGTTCAAATTGTATTTTGATATGTTTAATACTTCTTTTACAACCCAAGGTCTATTCATTGATTGAAACACTTATGATATCTTTGAAAAACAATTTCACGTGTTAAAATTGTGTTTTGATATGTTTAATACTTCTTTCATTTACAATCTAAGGTTTTATAACCTAGGAAACTATAAGAAAGTGAATGTTCTGTATAATAATAGTTTATTAAAAGTATCTTAACTATTGAAAACAAGCGTATTACTTAACTAAATGTTTGCAACTTGTTCTTTTCTTTTCGCTATTAGTTTATTGAAAACACACATGATATCTTTGAAAACCAATTCCTTGTGTTCAAATTGTGTTTTGATATGTTCAATATTTCTTTTACAATCTTAGTCTATTAATTGATTGAAACACTTTTATGAATATCGTTGAAAAACAATCTCATGTGTTAGAATTGTGTTTTCGTATGTTCTATGGTCTATTAATTGATTCAAACACCTAGGATACACCCTTGAAAAACCATTTCATGTGTTCAAATTGTATTTTGATATGTTTAATACTTCTTTTACAACCCAAGGTCTATTCATTGATTGAAACACTTATGATATCTTTGAAAAACAATTTCACGTGTTAAAATTGTGTTTTGATATGTTTAATACTTCTTTCATTTACAATCTAAGGTTTTATAACCTAGGAAACTATAAGAAAGTGAATGTTCTGTATAATAATAGTTTATTAAAAGTATCTTAACTATTGAAAACAAGCGTATTACTTAACTAAATGTTTGCAACTTGTTCTTTTCCTTTCGCTATTAGTTGATTGAAAACACACATGATATCTTTGAAAACCAATTCCTTGTGTTCAAATTGTATATGAATATCGTTGAAAAACAATCTCATGTGTTAGAATTGTGTTTTCGTATGTTCTATGGTCTATTAATTGATTCAAACACCTAGGATACACCCTTGAAAAACCATTTCATGTGTTCAAATTGTATTTTGATATGTTTAATACTTCTTTTACAACCCAAGGTCTATTCATTGATTGAAACACTTATGATATCTTTGAAAAACAATTTCACGTGTTAAAATTGTGTTTTGATATGTTTAATACTTCTTTCATTTACAATCTAAGGTTTTATAACCTAGGAAACTATAAGAAAGTGAATGTTCTGTATAATAATAGTTTATTAAAAGTATCTTAACTATTGAAAACAAGCGTATTACTTAACTAAATGTTTGCAACTTGTTCTTTTCCTTTCGCTATTAGTTGATTGAAAACACTTATGATATCTTTGAAAACCAATTCTATTTGTTCAAATTGTGTTTTGATATGTTCAATATTTCTTTTACAATCTTAGTCTATTAATTGATTGAAACACTTTTATGAATATCGTTGAAAAACAATCTCATGTGTTAGAATTGTGTTTTCGTATGTTCTAAGGTCTATTAATTGATTCAAACACCTAGGATACACCCTTGAAAAACCATTTCATGTGTTCAAATTGTATTTTGATATGTTTAATACTTCTTTTACAACCCAAGGTCTATTCATTGATTGAAACACTTATGATATCTTTGAAAAACAATTTCACGTGTTAAAATTGTGTTTTGATATGTTTAATACTTCTTTCATTTACAATCTAAGGTTTTATAACCTAGGAAACTATAAGAAAGTGAATGTTCTGTATAATAATAGTTTATTAAAAGTATCTTAACTATTGAAAACAAGCGTATTACTTAACTAAATGTTTGCAACTTGTTCTTTTCTTTTTGCTATTAGTTTATTGAAAACACACATGATATCTTTGAAAACCAATTCCATGTGTTCAAATTGTGTTTTGATATGTTCAATATTTCTTTTACAATCTTAGTCTATTAATTGATTGAAACACTTTTATGAATATCGTTGAAAAACAATCTCATGTGTTAGAATTGTGTTTTCGTATGTTCTAAGGTCTATTAATTGATTCAAACACCTAGTGATGGCATTTCATGTGTTCTTCTTGAATCAAAGTAGTGAAAAATGGGGCGGAAGCAATGGGTGAGTGAAACAAAGCCCTCCTAGGAGTTGTGATGGCTTTGAAGGTGCATGATGAGTATGGGTTAGAGAGGTTCGGCCAGCTCTATGAAGAAAGGTGAAAGGAGTGAAGTTTATAGCCTAGATTCCTAGGAGAAGTATAGCTAGTGCACAAAATGGGCAGCATAACAATACTCAATTAAACTTGTCAAATACAATGGAATAGCCTTCCTATTTGTAGGCTATTTGTGGACGTAACTTGTAAGCTAAATTACAAGAAAAGAAAACCAAAAATTAAATCTAAATGCTAAGCCATGTGCCAATCCATGACCGGCCACACAACCCTACATTCTAGAATGTTTCCTTCCAAAAATGCTTCCTACACTACCCTATCTACTAAATACCCCCAATGGGCCTTTATGCAAACATATACAAAGCCTTCTCTCTTCCATCCGTGGCCTCATTTGCTTGTGTTTGAATATGTTTGGCCATTGATCTTGTAAGGGGTCCTAGACGGTCTAGCTCCTTGGATAGCCTCCCTCCTTCACGTCCTAGACGCTCACCTTCACGTCCTAGACGCTCACTTTCACGTCCTAGACGCTCACCTTGGTCTTGGTCTTGGTCTAGACGCTCTCCTTGGCTTGTGCTTTGGCTTCCTTGGATAGGTGTGCTTGGCCCTCCTCCATCATCCCCTCCCCCTTGAAAAGGATTTGTCCTCAAATCCAGCTCGTCATCGTCATTGGTACCTACAAATGGAGAAAGATCAATTACATTAAAAGTGTCATGTACTCCATATTCAAGAGGTAGGTCCAATTTATAAGCATTGTTGTTGACTCGCTTGAGAACTTGGAAAGGTCCATCACCTCGGGGACTTAGTTTGGACTTCCTTTGAGTTGGAAATCTATCTTTGCGAAGGTGAAGCCAAACTAAGTCTCCTTCCTCAAAAATTATTTCTCTCTTCCCTTTGTTGTTGTATTTTGTGTACTTCTCATTTTGTTGTTGTATTTGAATTTTAATCTTCTCATGCATTTTCTTGATAAAATCAGCTTTGAGTACTCCTTCCTTATGCACAAAATCTTGTGGATTAGGAAGGGGTATCAAATCCATGGGCGTGAGAGGGTTAAAACCATATACTACCTCAAAAGGAGAAGCATTAGTAGTCTTGTGAACTACTCTATTGTAAGCAAATTCAATGTGGGGAAGGTACTCATCCCAAGATTTGTGGCTGCCCTTCATGATAGCCCTAAGCATAGTTCCAAGAGATCTATTGACTACTTCGGTTTGACCATCCGTTTGAGGATGACAAGAAGTTGAAAATTGTAGTCTTGTTCCAAGTTTACCCCAAAGAGTTTTCCAAAAGTGGCTTATAAACTTGGGATCTCGATCGGACACTATACTTCTAGGGAGACCATGGAGTCTCACCACTTCTCTAAAGAAGAGTTTAGAAATATTTTGAGCATCATCCACTTTGTGGCATGGAATAAAGTGGGACATTTTGCTAAAACGGTCCACTACCACAAAGACAGAGTCATGGCCTCTTGCAGTCCTAGGAAGTCCTAAAATGAAATCCATGCTAATGTCTTCCCAAGGAGCATTTGCAATCGGCAAAGGAGTGTAGAGTCCATGCAGCATTGTTCTAGACTTTGCTTTTAAACATGAGATACATCTAGAACAATGTCGTTGGACATCTTTCCTCATGTGTGGCCAACAAAATTTTGCTTTTAAAAGATCTAGAGTTTTATCAACTCCAAAATGGCCCATGAGTCCCCCTTCATGTGATTCTTTGACAAGGAGTTTTCTATGTGTTCCTTGGGGAATGCAAAGTTTTCCTTCTTTAAAAAGATATCCCTCGGACACATAGTAACCTCCTTGCGCTCTATGTAGACATTGGGCATAGATGGCTGAGAGTTCTTGATCTTCTTGGTAAAGCTCTCTTATGTGGTCAAATCCAAGAATTTGGGCACCTAGTTTTGAAAAGAGAGTGTGCCGTCGTGAAAGAGCATCGACCACTATATTGGTGCTTCCTTTCTTGTATTTGATTACATAAGGAAATTGTTCAAGAAATTCCATCCATTTAGCATGTCTCTTGTTGAGCTTGTGTTGGCCCTTTAAATATTTTAAAGACTCGTGATCACTATGGATAACAAATTCTTTGGACACAAGGTAGTGTTCCCAAGTCTTTAGGGCTCGCACAAGAGCATAGAGCTCTTTGTCATAAGTGGGGTAGTTGAGGGTGGCACCATGGAGTTTTTCACTAAAATAAGCAATGGGGTGTCCACCTTGCAACAAAACCGCACCTATGCCTACCCCCGATGCATCACACTCTATCTCAAAAGTTTTGGAAAAATTTGGAAGAGATAGAATGGGTGCATTGGTGAGTTGAGCTTTGAGCCTTTGAAAGGCTTGCTCATGCTTTTCATTCCAACAAAATGCAACATCTTTTTTCACAAGTTCATTCAAAGGAGAAGCTAGACTAGAAAAATTAGGGACAAACCTTCTATAGAAGCTAGCTAACCCATGAAAACTTCTTACATCACTTACATTTTGTGGAGTTGGCCACTCGCGGATGGCTTTGATTTTCTCGGGATCTACATGCACCCCCTTTTTGTTAACTATGAAACCTAAGAAAACTACACTATCTACACAAAAGGTACACTTATCCCTATTGGCAGAAAGACTATTTTTCCTAAGAACTAGAAGAACTTCCCTAAGGTGACTTAGATGATCTTCTAGGCTTTTACTATAGACTAAGATATCATCAAAGTAAACTACTACATATTTACCTATACAATCTCTCAAGGTGTGATTCATAAGCCTCATGAATGTGCTTGGAGCATTAGTAAGCCCAAAGGGCATCACCAACCACTCGTATAATCCAAATTTGGTCTTAAAAGCGGTTTTCCACTCATCACCCTCCTTGATTCGAATTTGGTGATATCCACTTTTAAGATCAATCTTGGAGAATAGAGTTGACCCATGCAATTCATCAAGCATATCATCAAGCCTCGGGATTGGATGCCTATACTTGATGGTGATGTTGTTGATTGCTCTACAATCACAACACATACGCCATTTTCCATCTTTTTTTGGCACCAACAAGACAGGTACAGCACAAGGGCTTAGGCTCTTTTGAACCCAACCCTTCTCCAACAAGTCTTGAACTTGTGATTCTATCTCCTTTGTTTCCTCGGGGTTGGTTCTATAAGCAGGCCTATTTGGTAGGCTTGCCCCCGGTATAAAGTCAATTTGATGTTCTATCCCCCTAAGAGGAGGAAGCCCAATGGGTCCTTCTTGGGAGAATAGATCTTCAAATTCACTCAAAAGGTTTTCTACTTGAGGAGGTAAAACCATGAGTTCACTACTTGTGGCAGTGCATGTAAGTGCTCCTTTACAAAAGATAAGGCTTGGTTGTTCAACAAGAAGCAAGTTTTCAAAAACATTTTCAAGAGGTTTTTCTTGTTGACCAACCTTGTGGGAAGGAACACTCTTCTCCCACGCCTTTCTATCCCTAAGGATTTTCTCTTTTTCTAGCTCTTTTTTTTTTTGTTTTCCTCATCCCTCTTTTGTTTCATTTGTATTTGGTCTTTCACCACTTGAGAATGTGGTAAAGGACTAAGTACAAACTTTTTATATTTATGGGTGAAGGAAATCTCGTTAGTGAGACCATCATGCAAGGTTTTCTTATCAAATTGCCATGGCCTCCCTAATAAGATATGGCAAGCTTCCATAGGCACTACATCACATAAAACTTTGTCTTTGTAGTTCCCTATGGAAAACTTGATTTCCACTTGCTTGTCTACATGTAGTTCCCCATTTTCATTAAGCCATTGAAGTTTGTAAGGTTTTGGGTGAGGAACTACTTGTAGCTTAAGCTTTTCAACCATCCTAGCACTACAACAATTGCAACTAGATCCACTATCCACAATGAGAGAACATATATTTTCTAAAACATTGCATCTTGTATGAAAGATGTTCTCCCTTTGTGTTTCCATGGATGTGCTAGGGTGATTGTTGAGGGTTCTCCTAATCATAAGCAATTCTCCCTCTAGTGGAGCTACCCTCTCATCCTCTCCCCCTTCCTCTTTCTCACTAGGCTCATCCTCACCACTAGTGTACTCGTCTACACCTTTTAAAAACAAAGTCCTTTGGTTTGGACATTGTGCTTGCACATGCCCCCTACCATAGCACTTAAAACACTTGACATCTCTAGCTCGGATGGGTGCGGTTGAGGTTTCTTTGGTGAAGGGCTTGGTAGGCTCTTTTGGTTTTTCCTTGGATGTACTACCCTCCCTTCTAAACTCTTTCTTGGGATAAAAGCTAGAATAGGGGCTCACCTTTTGACTTGAGGTTTTGCGCAAGTTTTGTTGCTCAACTTTAATGCAAAGTTGAACCAAATCATTCAAGTCTTGATAAGGTAAGAGCTCTACTCTATCTCTTATCTCAAGTGATAGGCCACTAAGGAACCTAGCAATGGTGGTTTCCTCTTCCTCTCTAATAGAGGCTCTCATCATATAGAGCTCCATCTTTTGTCTATACTCCTCTACGCTCATATTTCTTTGTTGGAGTCTTTGGAGCTTGTCCATCAACTCCCTATGGTAGTAAGAGGGTATATGTCGACGTCTTAGGGCTCCCCTAAGGTCATTCCAATATGTAATGGAAGGTTCCCTATGAAGACGTCTATCTCTTTCGAGAGAGGTCCACCAATACATGGCATTCCCTTGGAAACTAAGGGTGGCTAAGGGTACTTTTCGTTCCTCACTTACCCTATGGCAAGCAAAAAGTTGCTCTACCTTCATCTCCCAATCTAGATATACTTCTACATTTTCCTTTCCATGAAAATGAGGTAGGTCTACTCTTGTTTCCCTTGGCACCTCTTGTTCCCTTTGCCTAGTTCTTCTAGGGGGTGGTTGGTAATAATCATTGATTCTACGGCTTCCCTCCCCTAGAGACTCAATACTTTGAGAATGGGATGCATGAGTTTTTTTTGATTTTTGTGATTTTTGTGACTTCTCTTCTTGAGCTTTAGCCAACTCATTGATTTTGTTCTCATTCTCCAATTGTCTAAAAGAGATCAATTGTACCGCTTGGGATACTTCTTTTAAAAGAGTTTTCAAAGATTTTACTTCACTTTCTATAGACTTTGGAGAGTGAGAAGAAGAAGACATGGCTAAAACTTTGTGTATATAGGTGTTTTACTTGGAGAAAGTTTAGGAAAGTTAGAGAAGGGAGTTTTCCAGGTAAGGGAGGTGAGTCACAATGGACTACTTAAGTACCAAGCCTTTTCCTTGCCAAAAACTTTCCTCCAATGACTTCACACAAAATTTTCTCTTAGTAGAACACTTAGAACACAAGAAGTTGAGAAATCAAAAAGCAAGAAAACTATGTAAGCTAGATATGCAGCAAAACTAGTCGGTATAGCACAAAATTAAACAATACTAAACATGCAAAACGTTTCTACCAAAACAAAAGAAATACAAGTTCAAACAAGCAACAAATTACTAAGCAAATTGACTATGCTATTCGGCCCTAGGTGAGGCTTCTTGGACACTTTGAGCCCTTGAAGACACACTCACCGTCTAAAACGTACAATAAACCAAGTTGTAAAGGAGATAAGAAAACCCCCTTTGTTGTTCCTCTTTTTGGTTAGTGCACTTTCTTTGTTGTCTTGATTGTTGATCTTCTAGGTGTTTGTAGTGTTTGTTTCAAGAAGCTTGTTTCGCCTTAGCTTGACTCCTCCTTAGAAAGTTGGCTTTAATTCTCCAATTTCCAGCACCTATTCACAAGGGCTTAACCTTAAACCAAGTCAATTTCCATGCACATAAGCACCAAGAGAGAATTAAATTCCAGCACCCAAAATGAGAGGTCAAGAAACAAAAGCAAGAAACAAATTTAATTGAAAGAAAACAGTACTACCAAAAGGATTTATAATATGACAACTTAGAAAGAGATTCAAGAAATTAAAGCAAACAATTAAAGGTACTCAATAAAAGTTGGCACACAAAAGGAATTCCTAAAGAAAAGCACTAGATTAGATGACCAAATAAAAAAAAACAGCACCACTGGAAAATGTTGTGAGCCAGAAAACGTGTTTGTTCCCCGATTTATGCTGAGCTGTAATTGTAAAATTTGTTTCTGAAATTTGGATGCAAGAAAATTCAGGATCTTATCTAAATTTTGGCTTTGGAATCACCTAAAACGCATGCATCATTTTTTTTAATAATTTTTGCAAATTTGGTGTGCAGTAAGGCCAGCTGGAGCGCTCAAGATTTGCACTCTGATTTTGTAAGATTTATCATTTTTTTTCTGTTGCTTCTTTTGACCTCATTCTTTTTTTGTCTTTTCTATAACACCTTAAACTTGCATTTTCCAGAAATTCAGAATTTTCCTATGGGTGGAAAAATTTTGTTAAACAAAACAGCCCAGAATAGAGAGATGATACAGGGGAAATCTGGAAAACTGGAAGAAAACAGCAAGATAACCAAAATTAACACAATGGAAATGTAAGAATGGAAATTGTGTAAGAACTAAGACACAATTATGAACTCAAACTAAAAATAAAAAGCACCAAAGGATCAAAATAACAGCAGATTAAAGCAATATAAAGAGACCCAAAAGCAAGAAACAATCAAGCCAATAATAGGACTACTAAGAATTGTTGACAAATATGGATTCACATGACTTGACACAACATTTATAGATTCAGAAAAATCAAGACTCAAAGCATAAAATGAAGCAATTATAAGAAAGCAATAAGGACTCAATTTCCTAAAAGAAAAACAGCCACACAATGGTGTAAGGAATCCTATCACAAGCTGCACAGAATTTGTTCAAGATCAATTGAACAATTGTGCTTTGGTTGGATCTTCCATAAGCACACCAAGAACAATTTAAAATATAAAAACAGCAAGACAAGTAAGGAATTGAAATGACAAAGATGAAATAAAGAAGAATTGAAATTAAAAGACCAAGCTACTCATCTTGAAGAACCAAAAGCTCATGATACCAAATGATGGCATTTCATGTGTTCTTCTTGAATCAAAGTAGTGAAAAATGGGGCGGAAGCAATGGGTGAGTGAAACAAAGCCCTCCTAGGAGTTGTGATGGCTTTGAAGGTGCATGATGAGTATGGGTTAGAGAGGTTCGGCCAGCTCTATGAAGAAAGGTGAAAGGAGTGAAGTTTATAGCCTAGATTCCTAGGAGAAGTATAGCTAGTGCACAAAATGGGCAGCATAACAATACTCAATTAAACTTGTCAAATACAATGGAATAGCCTTCCTATTTATAGGCTATTTGTGGACGTAACTTGTAAGCTAAATTACAAGAAAAGAAAACCAAAAATTAAATCTAAATGCTAAGCCATGTGCCAATCCATGACCGGCCACACAACCCTACATTCTAGAATGTTTCCTTCCAAAAATGCTTCCTACACTACCCTATCTACTAAATACCCCCAATGGGCCTTTATGCAAACATATACAAAGCCTTCTCTCTTCCATCCGTGGCCTCATTTGCTTGTGTTTGAATATGTTTGGCCATTGATCTTGTAAGGGCTCCTAGACGGTCTAGCTCCTTGGATAGCCTCCCTCCTTCACGTCCTAGACGCTCACCTTCACGTCCTAGACGCTCACTTTCACGTCCTAGACGCTCACCTTGGTCTTGGTCTTGGTCTAGACGCTCTCCTTGGCTTGTGCTTTGGCTTCCTTGGATAGGTGTGCTTGGCCCTCCTCCATCAGATTGGGTTTCATCTTTCTCACTCTTTTGTATTTTGATTAGCATTATAATATTTTCCTCTTCTGATTGTCATTGATGCTCGTATAAAAATCATTTATATCGATTCCTCGCATATAAAATTCTTAAGGTGTTTCCTAAATATCGATTCCTCGCATATTTATAAAAACAACTTAGCTTTATGATTACACATTAATAGCAATTAACATTTCAAGTCTATTCCTAGCACTCAAATATGTTAAGTATTAATGTTTAGGTCAAAACCATAAAAATACTTTCCAGTTAGATTTAAGATTCTAAATCAATTGCATTAGGAGCAAACAATAATACCAATAATCAATCAAAATCAAAATATTATATTTAAAATATCACCTTAATACATCGGAGTTTGAACAAATTACTCCCAATCCCAAAGGGTAGAACTAGCCACACATGATGACTATTACAAGCAGGGATGACATGAAAAGAAGATCTAAAATGTTTCTCTTTGAGGACTGCTTCCTCTAATATTTCTCACACTTTCTTATTCTCCCAATTGGGTTACAATTCACTCAATGACACCTTCCTCAGGGCATCCTCTACTCGAGAGTGTTCCATTTCCGCGAGCGTCAGGCTGAATGACACCTTCTCCACCTCAACCTTCATAGTGCTATTTTCGGTCTTGAGGTTGTAGAGATCGTCTTGAAGCCGCCTGGTGGAGCTCTCCACAGCCCTCGTTATGATCGATGGGATATCCTCTGCAATGGTTTTGAGTTTGGCGGTCAGAGGTTCCCACATCCTTGTGACTTCAAGGGAAAGGTTGGATGCCTGGAGAGGCGCCAGGGGGGCTTGTGGAGGGTTCTCGCCGCCACCTTCCTTAGCAGGGTTTTCAGTGATTGCTTCCTGGCGTGGCGAAGCAACCGGGGACTCGGTAATTAGAATTGGGGAGGTGTGAGCAACCTCATCCCCGGTCGGAACGTTCTCCGCAGCTGAAGCATTTGAAGGAGGGCCCCCTCCAGCTGAGATATGGGGCGTAGAGGCACTTGGGGGGTCCTCCAGAAAGTTTGGCTCTTGAGCCTCGATTGCTGGTGGCGCAGTGGCCAGCGGAGTTGCTTGGACTGGTGGTGAAGGGGCTGGTGGTGTTGGCGATGAGGGAGGAGGAGCAGGTGTTGATGGTGGTGTTGAAGCTGGAAGAGGGGGTGGGGCAGGTGGAGAAGGTGGTGCCACCCTTTTCCTCTTTGTAACGAGGCCATCCTCAGTGACCTCGTCGTCCTCTTCCTCCTCCTCTTGGACGACTTGGGGGGCTTTTCGCTTTGGCCTTTTAAGGACCAGTTTCTTTCGTTGGGTGGGCTCCTTGGGCGGTGATCGCCCATGAATGATGGCCTTCTCGACTGCCGAGTTGGGCACCGTCTGGGAACCGGTCGCCAACCCGTGGTTGCGGGCGAGCGCCTTCAAGTCGGCGAGCATGTTCTTACCCAACATGGTATCTGCATGAAACGAAAGTGCATGAGTTAGCTCAAAGGGGAAAAAGATTAGTGTACAAGGCAATGAGACAGCAAAAACAGGCATATGCAGAAAAGATAAAACCAAAGTCTTGTGCGTGTCGCACAAGACGCCCAGAAACAATATCAGAAGCAATGTCAAGACAAGAGTGTAGCGTCCTGACCTATTTGGAATTCCAACTGGTCCTCAAAGAACTCGAAGGAGATCAGGGTGGGGGTCAAGAATGTTATGTGGGCATCTGCCACCCTCTTCCAGAATAGGCAAAGGTCTCGGTCCAAAGCTCCCATGCTATCAGGACTTCTGGGCCTCCTGAAGCAGCTCTTGGACTCCTTTTTCCCCTTGTCCACCCAGTACAAGGGGAAACCGTCGAGAAGGGAAGTGTCTTTGTCATTTGCGCGAACCTGGATGAACTTCCCCTTCCAATCCTTGTACGACTGCTGGAAGATGGTGAAAATGGATCTCCCAGCAATGGCATTCAGGCTGACCCACAGGCGATCTCCTGGGTGCTTGGCCTCAAACAGGAATAAAAACACGTCCACTGACGCGGGCAACCCCAGGTGGGCGCACGTTATCTCGAAGGCTCGGACAAACGCCCAGCTGTTGGGGTGAAGCTGGGCGGCAGCGATGTTGAGCTCGGTTAAGAGTTCCCTCTCAAATCGAGTAAGAGGGAACCTGAGCTTGACCTTCTTGAAGAAAGTGGTGTAGACGAAGCAGAAGGGCCCATCGGCGCTCACTTTGTCATCGGCGCACACTGGCAGAGCGGCGGGGCAAGGCAGCACCATCATTCTCTCATCGTGCTCCTTGTGAAACGATTGGTGGGCCTCGTCCCCATTGGTCAATCGCAGAACCGCTCCCGCAGTGTTCACCGACGAGGTTTCCTTTAAGAGGGTTGGGTTAGCCCATGGGTATAAAGTCTTGAAGTCTGGCAGAGGGATGGGGGCTCCTCCAGCGTTAGATGGAGTCGCCTGAGCCAGGGCAGTTTGGGAAGATGCAGGCCTCACAGCCTGCGAAGAGGGAGCACCACGAACTTCCGTTGAGTCGTGTGCTTGTGAAGAAGGGTTTCGCGCTGATGGAGGGGGGTTCGGGGTAATCTTGGTGCGAGTCATGGTAGCAACTGCAAAGGAAGAAGAAAGAGAAAGAATAATAATCAGGAGGGTTACAAAGGCTGACTCGATCATAGAAGGAAGGTGAAAGACGAACGAATGTGAGTTCGTTGCGACGATCGACAAAGCCCTAAGTTACGCAGAAGGAGAAATGGAAAAACAGCCCACAGCGTATGCACCAGACAGTTACAGGATGATGCAAATCGGTGAAAATGCAAGGGAACCCAGCAGATGAAGGAAAGTAGTTACCTTTCGATGATCAGGAGAACGTTGAAGGGAGGTGGTGATCTAGAGCGTCGAGGAACGTCGAGAGCTTTCGCAGAAGGAAATGAGAGCGTATGCAAGTGTGAAGAAAGTGATGGAACAGTAGGAGCGTAAGGGGTTTAAGGGTTTTCGAAATAAGTTTTGGAAGCGCTAACGGCAGATGAAGAGAGCCGTTGATGAAGCCACGTGTCGAGCGATTGGTGAAGGGTTTGGTGGAGCGTCAGAGCAGCAGAAAGTACGATCGCTTGGAATTCTGCGTCAGTGCCACGTAGATCGGTGTTGACGAGGGCTCTTTCAGTCTTTTCGCTAGACAAGTCTTCGCTTAAGACTGGGGGGCTTGTGTACCGCCCTGGTGGACAGGTGTGATGACGTGGCATCCTGCCACAGTGTAGGCGTGTTGACAAGGCGCCAGGTTGGTAGATAGGAAGGAAGTTGGGAGGCACGTGTGGTCGCCGATTGTTAAGTTGGCGTGTTCCGATTCCCAGTTTACCAGAATAGGCGATCGCTAGGTTGAAGATGAAGTCGCCAGATGTAGACTCAGGCGACCAGGCAGTCGGAGATCGCCAGAATAAGCACATCGCCGAAGACGAAGGAGAAGCAGATTATGAGGGCGGCCGGCGAGACCACAGGGAAGGTGTATGAAGGCCCTAACTCGCCAGTTTCAGTAGAGATTGCACTCCTAAGTTAGCTATGCACTGGGCAGTACCATGCATGAGTAACTTAGCCAAAATAAGAGTAGAAGCAGCGCCAAGTCAGGGAGCCTCCAGATGATGGCACGTGTACAGTTGGATGCGAGCCACGTGTCCAAGTCTGTAACTGCCAGGAGAGAGAAAACCACCAGGTATATAAGAGTTCTTAACAGATTTTCTGAGGTACGCACGTTCAGTTCATACACTTTACGCTTGCGAGAGAGAGAGAGGATTTGCACGGTTCTCGTTCTTAGTATTTGGTGATACCGTCACTGACTTGAGCGTCGGAGTGCGATCGGCCGCAGCGGCGCCGTATCGTTTCTTTGCAGGTTCTTGAGATAGATCCAGAGGAGGAACGGAAGTGAGAAGCGGCGCGCACGTCGATCCTTTGACAAGGCATTCTTCAGCGCTCCGGTCAACAGGCAGGATCAGTTGGATCTTCCATAAGCACACCAAGAACAATTTAAAATATAAAAACAGCAAGACAAGTAAGGAATTGAAATGACAAAGATGAAATAAAGAAGAACTGAAATTAAAAGACCAAGCTACTCATCTTGAAGAACCAAAAGCTCATGATACCAAATGATGGCATTTCATGTGTTCTTCTTGAATCAAAGTAGTGAAAAATGGGGCGGAAGCAATGGGTGAGTGAAACAAAGCCCTCCTAGGAGTTGTGATGGCTTTTGATCCTGCCTGTTGACCGGAGCGCTGGAGAATGCCTCGTCAAAGGATCGACGTGCGCGCCGCTTCTCACCTCCGTTCCTCCTCTGGATCTATCTCAAGAACCTGCAAAGAAACGACACGGCGCCGCTGCGGCCGATCGCACTCCGACGCTCAAGTCAGTGACGGTATCACCAAATACTAAGAACTGGAACCGTGGAAACTCTCTCTCACAAACAGCTCTGTCACTCGCAAGCGTAAAGTGTATGAACTGAACGCGCGTACCTTAGAAAATCTGTTAAGAACTCTTATATACCTGGTGGTTTTCTCTCTCCTGGCAGTTACAGACCTGGACACGTGGCTCGCATCCAACTGTACACGTGCCATCATCTGGAGGCTCCCTGACTTGGCGCTGCTTCTACTCATATTTTGGCTAAGTTACTTATGCATGGTACTGCCCAGTGCATAGCTAACTTAGGAGTGCGATCTCTACTGAAACTGGCGAGTTAGGGCCTTCATACACCTTCCCCGTGGTCTCGCCGGCCGCCTTCATAATCTGCTTCTCCTTCGTCTTCGGCGATGTGCTTATTCTGGCGATCTCCGACTCCCTGGTCGCCTGAGTCTACATCTGGCGACTTCATCTTCAACCTGGCGATCGCCTATTCTGGTAAACTGGAAATCGGAACACGCCAACTTAACAATCGGCGACCACACGTGCCTCCCGACTTCCTTCCCATCTGCCAACCTGGCGCCTTGTCAACACGCCTACACTGTAGCAGGATGCCACGTCATCACACCCGTCCACCAGGGCGGTACACAAGCCCCCCAGTCTTAAGCGAAGACTTGTCTAGCGAAAAGACTGAAAGAGCCCTCGTCAACACCGACCTACGTGGCACTGACGCAGAATTCCAAGCGATCGTACTTTCTGCTGCTCTGACGCTCCACCAAACCCTTCACCGATCGCTCGACACGTGGCTTCATCAACGGCTCTCTTCATCTGCCGTTAGCGCTTCCAAAACTTATTTCGAAAACCCTTAAACCCCTTACGCTCCTACTGTTCCATCACTTTCTTCACACTTGCATACGCTCTCATTTCCTTCTGCGAAAGCTCTCGACGTTCCTCGACGCTCTAGATCACCACCTCCCTTCAACGTTTTCCTGATCATCGAAAGGTAACTACTTTCCTTCATCTGCTGGGTTCCCTTGCATTTTCACCGATTCGCATCATCCTGTAACTGTCTGGTGCATACGCTGTGGGCTGTTTTTCCATTTCTCCTTCTGCGTAACTTAGGGCTTTGTCGATCGTCGCAACGAACTCACATTCGTTCGTCTTTCACCTTCCTTCTATGATCGAGTCAGCCTTTGTAACCCTCCTGATTATTATTCTTTCTCTTTCTTCTTCCTTTGCAGTTGCTACCATGACTCGCAGCAAGATTACCCCGAACCCCCCTCCATCAGCGCGAAACCCTCCTTCACAAGCACACGACTCAACGCAAGTTTGTGGTGCTCCCTCTTCGCAGGCTGTGAGGCCTGCGTCTTCCCAAACCGCTCTGGCCCAGGCGACTCCACCAAACGCTGGAGGAGCCCCCATCCCTCTGCCAGACTTCAAGGCTTTATACCCATGGGCTAACCCAACCCTCTTAAAGGAAACCTCGTCGGTGAACACTGCGGGAGCGGTTCTGCGATTGACCAATGGGGACGAGGTCCACCAATCGTTTCACAAGGAGCACGATGAGAGAATGATGGTGCTGCCTTGCCCCGCCGCTCTGCCAGTGTGCGCCGACGATAAAGTGAGCGCCGACGGGCCCTTCTGCTTCGTCTACACCACTTTCTTCAAGAAGGTCAAACTCAGGTTCCCTCTTACTCGATTTGAGAGGGAACTCTTAACCGAGCTCAACATCGCTGCCGCCCAGCTTCACCCCAACAGCTGGGCGTTTGTCCGAGCTTTCGAGATAACGTGCGCCCACCTGGGGTTGCCCGCGTCAGTGGACGTGTTTTTATTCCTGTTTGAGGCCAAGCACCCAGGAGATCGCCTGTGGGTCAGCCTGAATGCCATTGCTGGGAGATCCATTTTCACCATCT
This sequence comes from Phaseolus vulgaris, assembly GCF_051622355.1. Lineage (NCBI taxonomy): Eukaryota > Viridiplantae > Streptophyta > Magnoliopsida > Fabales > Fabaceae > Phaseolus > Phaseolus vulgaris. The sequence continues at coordinate 26,823,924 of NC_143505.1, read as the reverse complement.
TCCAGCAGTCGTACAAGGATTGGAAGGGGAAGTTCATCCAGGTTCGCGCAAATGACAAAGACAGTTCCCTTCTCGACGGTTTCCCCTTGTACTGGGTGGACAAGGGGAAAAAGGAGTCCAAGAGCTGCTTCAGGAGGCCCAGAAGTCCTGATAGCATGGGAGCTTTGGATCGAGACCTTTGCCTATTCTGGAAGAGGGTGGCAGATGCCCACATAACATTCTTGACCCCCACCCTGATTTCCTTCGAGTTCTTTGAGGACCAGTTGGAATTCCAAATAGGTCAGGACGCTACACTCTTGTCTTGACATCGCTTCTGATATTGTTTCTGGGCGTCTTGTGCGACACACACAAGACTTTGGTTTTATCTTTTCTGCATATGCCTGTTTTTGCTGTCTCATTGCCTTGTACACTAATCTTTTTTCCCCTTGGAGCTAACTCATGCACTTTCGTTCCATGCAGATACCATGTTGGGTAAGAACATGCTTGCTGACTTGAAGGCGCTCGCCCGCAACCACGGGTTGGCGACCGGTTCCCAGACGGTGCCCAACTCGGCGGTCGAGAAGGCCATCATTCATGGGCGATCACCGCCCAAGGAACCCACCCAACGAAAGAAACTGGTCCTTAAAAGGCCAAAGCGAAAAGCCCCCCAAGTCGTCCAGGAGGAGGAGGAAGAGGACGACGAGGTCACTGAGGATGGCCTCGTTACAAAGAGGAAAAGGGTGGCACCACCTTCTCCACCTGCCCCACCCCCTCTTCCAGCTTCAACACCACCATCAACACCTGCTCCTCCTCCCTCATCGCCAACACCACGAGCCCCTTCACCACCAGTCCAAGCAACTCCACTGGCCACTGCGCCACCAGCAGTCGAGGCTCAAGAGCCAAACTTTCTGGAGGACCCCCCAAGTGCCTCTACGCCCCATATCTCAGTTGGAGGGGGCCCTCCTTCAAATGCTTCAGCTGCAGAGAACGTTCTGACCGGGGATGAGGTTGCTCACACCTCCCCAATTCTAATCACCGAATCCCCGGTTGCGTCGCCACGCCAGGAAGCAAACATTGAAAACCCTGCTAAGGAAGGTGGCGGCGAGAACCCTCCACAAGCCCCCCTGGCGCCTCTCCAGGCATCCAACCTTTCCCTTGAAGTCACAAGGATGTGGGAACCTCTGACTGCCAAACTCAAAACCATAGCAGAGGATATCCCATCAATCATAACGAGGGCTGTGGAGAGCTCCACCAGGAGGCTTCAAGACGATCTCTACAACCTCAAGACCGAAAATAGCACTATGAAGGTTGAGGTGGAGAAGGTGTCATTCAGCCTGACGCTCGCGGAAATGGAACACTCTCGAGTAGAGGATGCCCTGAGTACCGAGCTCAGGCTTGCGCGCAAGGAAGCTGCTGACCTTCGCCGCAAAGTCCATGAACTTGCCCAAGAAAAAGTTGAACTAGAAAGCAAGATCGTGCCTCTGCGCACCAAGGCGAGCGACCTGGAGGCTCACATTCAAGCTAATGCCGATAAGGTACAAAAACTGGAGCAAAGGTCAATCGACCGCGAGAAGCTACTTGGGCAAGTAGAGAAAGCGAGAGACGACGCCATGGCTGATCTCGCCGAGGCAAACAAGGAGAAAAGGAAGATGGCTGCCGAGTTGGCCCAAGCTCAAACAGAATCCAAGAAGGTTACTGACGACCTTCTCCATGCTCAAGAGACTAACAAACAACTCCAAAAACAGGTTGAAGAGCAGGGGCAGCAGAACAAGGAGCTCAAGAAACAGGTTGAAGAGCTTCAAGGACAATTTGAAGAACTTAAGCTAAATTCTGCTCAGATTTTGACTGCTGGATTCGAAGCCGCTCGGGAGCAATTCGCATGCCTATTCCCTGATCTCGACCTCAGCATGGTGTCGTTAAACAACGAAGTAGTAGATGGAAAAGTCGTTCCCGCCGAAGGCTCAACCAATTCCACCCCATCTGCTTCTTTATAAATTCACTTGTATTCACCTTGTAAAAACTCTTGCATATGTGTTTTGAACAGTTACTTATTTCAATAGCGAAACTTGGATATTCTTTCTTCTGACCTCTTTTGAGCGCTTTCACCTTCTTTGCATGTTTAACTTTGCCGAGTTTAACTTAGTGATTTTGCAAACACGACCTTTGGCGTAACTGCTTCGAGCCGATTCAAACTTAAGCAACAATCGCTTTAAACAACTTGTACCCTTGAGGCACTAACCTGATCATAAGAAAAGCTTCCAAGCAACGAACTGTAACTTAATCATCGGTTCAAACAACGTCCCATTCGACCTGCTTTATCAAACAAGTCTTTCAACCTTCTCGCCGTCGTTTGAACTTTTCCCGATCGCCAAAACCTCTTGGTAACACCAGCTTTTCCCAGCCTCATGCTTTGGCAGTCATTTTTTTATCTGGGGCAGAAATGCCCTTTGGGATCTTCCTTTACCCCCCTGAACTTCAGAGCTGAAGACCGGCTGGCTAGGCGTTCTCTTCGAACCTACCTTAGCCACCTTTCAAGCTTCTTCCGCCCTCTTCGCCATACCTGAACTCGTTCAAGACGAGAAGGATTTTATCTTGCCTATACCCGCATATAAGCGAGAAGGTCTTTAACTCGCCTGAGCTCGCACAACGGCGAGAAGGACTTTATTTGATGCCTCAACTTGCCCAGGGTGTACATCTCCTCCCCCTGGATGCACTGAGGATCTTTTCTTTCTCTCGCCTGCGCTCGCACAACGGCGAGGAGGTCTTTAATTGGCCTTGGCTCGCACAACGGCGATAAGGACTTTATCCGGTGCCTCAACTTGCCCAGGGTGTACATCTCCTCCCCCCTGGATGCACTGAGGACCTTTCTCGCCTGCACCCGCTCAACGGCGAGGAGGTCTTTAACTTGCCTCTACGTTGCCCCGGGAGTTACATCTTCTCGCTCCCAGAAACACGGAGGACTTTTCCTCTTTCTCGCCTGCACCCGCTCAACGGCGAGGAGGTCTTTAACTTGCCTCTACGTTGCCCCGGGAGTTACATCTTCTCGCTCCCAGAAACACGGAGGACTTTTCCTCTTTCTCGCCTGCACTCGCTCAACGGCGAGGAGGTCTTTAACTGGTGCCTCCGATCGCCAATAAACGATGAGGACTCAAAACTTAACTGGTGCCTCTAATCGCCGAAAAACGATGAGGACTTTAAAACTTAACTGGTGCCTCTAGTCGCCGAAAAACGATGAGGACTTTAAAACTTTTTAGAAAGCACGCGATATATATATATTTTCTTGCCTCAAATCATGTACAAATGACAAGGTCTTTCTTCAAACTTTCAAAAATAGCACACATGCAATCTGGAAACACCTTATACTTCGAAAACTCTTCTTTTTTTGGGTGGCCTCATTAAAAACCCTCCTTAGGGAAAAAAGAGCGCCCCCTTGAAACTGTTTTAACAGAGACATTATAATATAACATTTGTGTTTGTCTTTACTTACAAAGCTCTTAACTATAGTACAACTTCAGGTGTGTGGCGTTCCAGGTGCGAGGAATCGCCCCTCCTTCCAGCGTCTCTAAGCGGTAGGCTCCGTTCCCGAGCGCCTCGGTTATTCTGAACGGTCCAGTCCACTTGGGTGATAGTTTATTCTCCATCTCATACTGGTGGGCCTTCCTCATCACCAGATCGCCTTCTCTAAACTGTCTTGGCATCACCTTAGAATTGTACCTTCGCTCGACCCTTCTTTTCACCGCCTCAGCCTTCAGCCTTGCCTCCTCCCTGACTTCATCCAGCAGATCCAGGTTCAGCCTTCTCTCTTCATTCGAGTCTTCCTCTACGAAGTTCTGGAATCTCGGCGAGCTTTCCTGGATCTCCACCGGAATCATGGCGTCACACCCATAGACCAAGCTAAACGGGGTCTCATGGGTTCCGGACTGCTCGGTGGTGTGGTACGCCCAGACTATACGGGGCACCTCCTCAGCCCAACTTCCCTTGGCTTTCTCAAGCCTTCTCTTCAAACCTCTCAACAACACCCGATTAGCTGATTCCACCTGGCCATTCGTCTGAGGGTGCTCGACGGATGCAAACACTTGCTGAATTCCAACCCCTTCACAAAGCTTCTTCAACAGGTGGCTTGCAAACTGAGTCCAATTATCTGACACCAGGCGCTTAGGCACTCCAAACCGGCACACGATGTTCTTCCATACAAAGCCTTCGATCTTGTGTGCGGTGATCTGGGCCACTGGTTCTGCTTCAATCCACTTGGTGAAGTACTCAATCGCCACCACCAAGTACTTCATCTGCCTGATCGCCAGTGGAAAAGGTCCCAGGATGTCGATTCCCCAAGTATGAAACGGCCAAGGGCTATAGGTCGACTTCAACTCCTCGGGAGGTGCCTTATGCCAATCGGCGTGCTGCTGGCACTGTTTACAACATTGGGCATACTTCTTGCAATCTTCTCTCATGGATGGCCAATAGTAGCCTGCACGGAGAGTCCTCGCGGCCAGAGCTCGACCCCCGACGTGACTTCCACATATTCCTTCGTGGAGCTCTGCCATAATTCTCGTGCACTTCTCACCGTGTATACATTCCAGGAGTGGGTGAGTGAACCCAAACCTGTACAGATCGCCATCAATCAATGTATACTTGCTGGAATTTTTCTTTACCTTCCTAGCTTCTGTTGGATCTAGCGGGAGGAGGCCATCTGCCAGGCACCGCTTGTACTGTGTTATCCAAGTGTCTAGCTCATGGGTGGCGCAGACCTGCATCATGTCCACCTTCTCTCCTCGACAAGCTCTAACTCTCGGCGATCTCAGAGTTTCTTGCGTCAAAGACTTGTGGCTTCTCGCTGCTCTCTCCGTCGAACTGCTTATCTGGAGGACCAGGTGATCTGCTACAAATGCCCTCGGCGTCTTCAGAGTTTCTTGAATCACTGTCCTCTGCCTACCCCCCTTGCCTGAACTGGCGAGCTTAGCAAGCAAGTCAGCTCGGGCATTCTGTTCTCGGGGCACATGTACCACTTCAAAAGAGACAAAGGAACTCTTCAATTCCTGCACATACGCCAAGTAAGCCGCCATTTGTGGATCTTTAGCCTGGAACTCGCCTGTTACTTGCCCTGTGACTAGCAGCGAGTCACTCTTAGCCATCAGCACTCTGGCTCCCATTTCCTTGGCCAGCAGAATCCCGGCGATCAGCGCCTCATACTCTGCTTGATTGTTGTTGGCTTTGAAGGCGAATCTCAACGATTGTTCGATCAGCACGCCGTTGGGTCCTTCCAATATTACTCCAGCACCGCTACCCTGCTGGTTCGACGATCCATCCACCGAGAGTACCCAACGGAAGTCGTCACCTTCAACCCGCGTTGCCTCTGATGAGAGCTCGACTACAAAATCTGCGAAGATTTGCCCCTTGATCGGGCCTCGAGGCTCATATTTGATGTCAAATTCTGACAATTCTGCTGCCCACTTCACCATTCCTCCCGCAACGTCAGGTTTCTTCAAGACCTTCTGGATTGGCAGGTCAGTCATCACCAGTATTGTGAAGCTGTGGAAGTAGTGGTGCAACCTCCTCGCCGAAAACACCACAGCCAGCGCAGCCTTCTCAAGGGCCTGATATCTCGTTTCTGGGCCCTGCAACACCTTGCTCACAAAATAAATAGGCTTCTGAGCCTGATCCTGGTCCTGGGCGAGCACCGCACTCACCGCCCTCTCAGTCACAGCGAAATACAACCTGAGAGGGATTCCCGCCAGTGGTTTGCACAGAACCGGCGGGCTCGCCAGATATTCCTTCAGCTTGACGAAAGCTTCCTCGCATTCTTTCGTCCAAGCGAACTTGTTATTGCGCCGCAGACATTGGAAATAGGGATGTCCCTTTTCTCCGCTCGCTGACACGAAGCGAGATAGGGCTGCCATCCGACCCGTCAGCTGCTGGACTTCTTTCACTGTAGCCGGGCTTCTCATCGCCAAGATGGCGGCACACTTGTCCGGGTTGGCCTCTATTCCCCTTTCAGTCAAAAGAAAACCCAAGAACTTTCCAGCCTCCACGCCGAAAATGCATTCTCCGGGTTGAGCTTCAACTTGAACTTGGCGATCGTCGTGAATAATTCTTCCAAGTCTGCTACGTGCTTGCTCTTCTCCTGCGAGGTCACGACCATGTCATCGACGTAGGCTTGCACGTTCCTTCCCAGCATCGGTGCAAGTACTCGATCCATCAACCTCTGGTACGTGGCCCCCGCGTTCTTCAGCCCAAACGGCATCACCTTATAGCAGTAGCACGACCTCTCCGTCATGAAGGCTGTTTTTTCTTCATCCATGGGATGCATCTTGATCTGATTATAGCCCGAGAAGGCGTCCAGGAAACTCAGCAGCTTGCACCCTGCAGCACTATTGACCAGGGCATCAATGCTTGGTAAAGGATACGAATCCTTTGGGCAAGCTTTGCTCAGATCGGTGAAATCGACGCACATGCGCCATTTCCCGCTACTCTTCTTTACCAGCACGACATTTGCCAACCACTCAGGGTACTGGACTTCCCTGATGTGGCCTGCAGCGAGGAGTTTCTGGGTCTCGTCCTTGATTGCCTGCCTCCTCTCTTCATTAAATTTCCTTCTTCTTTGTCGCACCGGTCTCACCATGTTGTCCATCGCCAGATGATGGCACAAGAAGTCGGGATCGATCCCGGGCATGTCCGAAGCGGACCAAGCAAACGCGTCCAGATGCCGCTCAATCACCTTGGCGATCTGGTCCTGGAGATCGACCTCCAGAGATCTTCCGAGCTTGAAGATTTTCCCTCCGATCTCCTTCTCGAGCCACTGTTCAATAGGTTTGGGCCTGGATTCTCTGGCGATCACCGCCCTGGCGATTCCCTATTCCCTTGCTTCCTCGGGGCGATTACGCGCCTCTTCCTCCTCCAGGCCAGCCTCTCTCTCCCTCAGCTCAGCGTCTACCATCTCTACATCCCTTCCAGCGATATCCTCTGTTGCCGGCGGTCTGGGCTTCACACCGGGAGGTGGGGTGATTGTTACATAGCTCACGGACCTTTTGTTTTTCAGGCTATTCTCATAGCACCTTTTTGCTTCTTTCTGGTCCGACTTGATCGTGATCACCACCCCTTCCATGGACGGCAGCTTCACCTTCATGTGCCGAGTCGATGGAATTGCGCCTATCCTGTTAAGGGTGGGCCTAATATGCCGAAGGGGCGTTTACGATGAGGTACTTGATTTTCTCCGTCCTCGACCCAGCCTCATCTGTAAACGTGGTTCTTAGCTCGATGTACCCCCTGACCTCCACCTGGTCACCAGCGAATCCATATAAGCACCCTCCATAGGGCCTCAGCTGGTTAAGGGGCAATTCCAGCTGCGTGAAAGTCGGCCAGAACATCACGTCTGCCGAGCTTCCTTGGTCCACCAGAACTCGGTGGACCTTCCTCCCTGCTGTTATCAACGAAATAACTATGGGATCGTTGTCGTGAGGCACAACGTCCCGAAGATCCTGCTTTGTGAACGTAATGTCCACCTCCGGTGAGTGATCTTCAAACATGTCCACTGCCATCACCGATCGCGCATACTTTTTCCTCTGCGATGCGGTGCATCCACCACCTGAGAAACCCCCTGCAATGGTGTGGATCTCCCCGTGGATTGGCATTTCGTGTTGCTGGGCTTCTCCACCTGCTGGCTGGGAACTCGATGCTCCCCCCGTCCTCCTATCCAGCAGATAGTCGTTTAGGAACCCGCTCTTAACCAGGTCGTCGAGCTGGTATCCTAAAGACAAACACGAGTCCAGGTTGTGGCCAAAGCACTGGTGGAACTCGCACCAGGCGTCCGGTTTTGACCCCAGCACCTTGTCGCCCACCTTCTCGGGCGCCTTCAACCTAGCAGATATGTTAGGGATAGCGATCAGGTCCGCCAGTCCCATGACGAATTTGTGCTTAGGCGGGCGATTGTATTCCCGGCGTGCTGGTTGTTGGCGTGCTGGCGGTTGGCGCGCTTGGCTTCTTCCCTTATTTCTCCTATCGTAAGGATAGCGAGTCCTTTGGTCTTTTCTGGCCGCCGCTGCCGTTTCCAGCACCCTCTGTGGCTGGATCCTGGTCTGGGCGCGTGGCCTGGCGGGAGCCACGCTGCCTCTCTTCTCGGCGACTTCACTCTCGTCGGCGATATGGGCCACCGCAAGTCGCCTGACTTCAGCAAACGTCGCTGGATGAGCCCTGATCAAGGCCTCGCAGAATGGCCCTGGCTGCACGCCCTTCTTGAAGGCATAGACCAACATTTCTTCATCCTTGGCCGGCGATCTGACCATCTGCGCTCCGAAGCGATTGAGGTAGTCTCTGAGGGACTCCCCATGGTACTGCCTTATATCAAACAGATCATAGGACACCCTGGGCAGTGCCTTGTTCACAATATACTGCTCGACAAAGATTTTCGAGAATTGTTGAAAATTAGTTATGTGGCCATTAGGCAGGCTCACAAACCACTCCATCGCCGTTCCCTGGAGCGTGCTCACGAACATCTTACAGTAGACGGTGTCCGACCCTCCCGACAGCATCATCTGTGTGTGGAATGTGGTCAGATGAGCCTCTGGATCCTCCACGCCAGTAAAAACAGCTTTAACCGGAACCACGCTCGTGGGAATTGGCGTGTCGGTAATCGCCTGAATGAAAGGCATTGGGAAAACACGAGGTGGCGTCGACGGTGCCACCTCTTCAGCTGAAGAACGACCCTGCTGCTCCTGAAGAGCTCGACGCAGCTCCTCAGCTACCTTGCTGAGCTCGTCGTTCCTGGCGCGAGAGGCGACCAGGTCTTCATGTATCCTTGCTTGCTCCACGCGCGAGGCTTCCACAGTCGCCTGCAACGAGCGCATCATTTCTGCCATTTGCGCCATGGTCATGGCGGCGTCGCCTTCAGCTGCGACGGGAGCCACGGGACTGGAACAATTGCTTCTCATCTTTCTCATTAACTTCAGCGAACCACAGAAATACAGCAAATAACACTTCAACCACGAACGAATCAGCGATCAATCGGAGAAAACTCAAGAAACTGCGCAAGAACCCAAGAACACCGCAAACCTTCGTAGAAAACCACCAAAGAACTCGAACTTCCACCAGACAGATTGCGCGCAAGCAACAAAAGACCTCACTCCACCGATTGAAAGACAAACAAACGGCACAAAACACAAACTCACCGAACGAAACTCAAAGAAACTGCGAACGACGGTTGCACCAGCACACAACCGCGCAGAAAACCTCGAAAACTTCCACGAACTCACGCTGTGGATGGGAGCACGTTTTACACGGCCCCACGGTGGGCGCCTGATGATCCTGCCTGTTGACCGGAGCGCTGGAGAATGCCTCGTCAAAGGATCGACGTGCGCGCCGCTTCTCACCTCCGTTCCTCCTCTGGATCTATCTCAAGAACCTGCAAAGAAACGACACGGCGCCGCTGCGGCCGATCGCACTCCGACGCTCAAGTCAGTGACGGTATCACCAAATACTAAGAACTGGAACCGTGGAAACTCTCTCTCACAAACAGCTCTGTCACTCGCAAGCGTAAAGTGTATGAACTGAACGCGCATACCTTAGAAAATCTGTTAAGAACTCTTATATACCTGGTGGTTTTCTCTCTCCTGGCAGTTACAGACCTGGACACGTGGCTCGCATCCAACTGTACACGTGCCATCATCTGGAGGCTCCCTGACTTGGCGCTGCTTCTACTCATATTTTGGCTAAGTTACTTATGCATGGTACTGCCCAGTGCATAGCTAACTTAGGAGTGCGATCTCTACTGAAACTGGCGAGTTAGGGCCTTCATACACCTTCCCCGTGGTCTCGCCGACCGCCTTCATAATCTGCTTCTCCTTCGTCTTCGGCGATGTGCTTATTCTGGCGATCTCCGACTGCCTGGTCGCCTGAGTCTACATCTGGCGACTTCATCTTCAACCTGGCGATCGCCTATTCTGGTAAACTGGAAATCGGAACACGCCAACTTAACAATCGGCGACCACACGTGCCTCCCGACTTCCTTCCCATCTGCCAACCTGGCGCCTTGTCAACACGCCTACACTGTAGCAGGATGCCACGTCATCACACCCGTCCACCAGGGCGGTACAGCTTTGAAGGTGCATGATGAGTATGGGTTAGAGAGGTTCGGCCAGCTCTATGAAGAAAGGTGAAAGGAGTGAAGTTTATAGCCTAGATTCCTAGGAGAAGTATAGCTAGTGCACAAAATGGGCAGCATAACAATACTCAATTAAACTTGTCAAATACAATGGAATAGCCTTCCTATTTATAGGCTATTTGTGGACGTAACTTGTAAGCTAAATTACAAGAAAAGAAAACCAAAAATTAAATCTAAATGCTAAGCCATGTGCCAATCCATGACCGGCCACACAACCCTACATTCTAGAATGTTTCCTTCCAAAAATGCTTCCTACACTACCCTATCTACTAAATACCCCCAATGGGCCTTTATGCAAACATATACAAAGCCTTCTCTCTTCCATCCGTGGACTCATTTGCTTGTGTTTGAATATGTTTGGCCATTGATCTTGTAAGGGCTCCTAGACGGTCTAGCTCCTTGGATAGCCTCCCTCCTTCACGTCCTAGACGCTCACCTTCACGTCCTAGACGCTCACTTTCACGTCCTAGACGCTCACCTTGGTCTTGGTCTTGGTCTAGACGCTCTCCTTGGCTTGTGCTTTGGCTTCCTTGGATAGGTGTGCTTGGCCCTCCTCCATCACCTAGGATACATACACCCTTGAAAAACCATTTCATGTGTTCAAATTGTATTTTGATATGTTTAATACTTCTTTTACAACCCAAGGTCTATTCATTGATTGAAACACTTATGATATCTTTGAAAAACAATTTCACGTGTTAAAATTGTGTTTTGATATGTTTAATACTTCTTTCATTTACAATCTAAGGTTTTATAACCTAGGAAACTATAAGAAAGTGAATGTTCTGTATAATAATAGTTTATTAAAAGTATCTTAACTATTGAAAACAAGCGTATTACTGAACTAAATGTTTGCAACTTGTTCTTTTCTTTTCGCTAATAGTTGATTGAAAACACTTACGATATCTTTGAAAACCAATTCCATGTGTTCAAATTGTGTTTTGATATGTTCAATATTTCTTTTACAATCTTAGTCTATTAATTGATTGAAACACTTTTATGAATATCGTTGAAAAACAATCTCATGTGTTAGAATTGTGTTTTCGTATGTTCTAAGGTCTATTAATTGATTCAAACACCTAGGATACATACACCCTTGAAAAACCATTTCATGTGTTCAAATTGTATTTTGATATGTTTAATACTTCTTTTACAACCCAAGGTCTATTCATTGATTGAAACACTTATGATATCTTTGAAAAACAATTTCACGTGTTAAAATTGTGTTTTGATATGTTTAATACTTCTTTCATTTACAATCTAAGGTTTTATAACCTAGGAAACTATAAGAAAGTGAATGTTCTGTATAATAATAGTTTATTAAAAGTATCTTAACTATTGAAAACAAGCGTATTACTGAACTAAATGTTTGCAACTTGTTCTTTTCTTTTCGCTAATAGTTGATTGAAAACACTTACGATATCTTTGAAAACCAATTCCATGTGTTCAAATTGTGTTTTGATATGTTCAATATTTCTTTTACAATCTTAGTCTATTAATTGATTGAAACACTTTTATGAATATCGTTGAAAAACAATCTCATGTGTTAGAATTGTGTTTTCGTATGTTCTAAGGTCTATTAATTGATTCAAACACCTAGGATACATACACCCTTGAAAAACCATTTCATGTGTTCAAATTGTATTTTGATATGTTTAATACTTCTTTTACAACCCAAGGTCTATTCATTGATTGAAACACTTATGATATCTTTGAAAAACAATTTCACGTGTTAAAATTGTGTTTTGATATGTTTAATACTTCTTTCATTTACAATCTAAGGTTTTATAACCTAGGAAACTATAAGAAAGTGAATGTTCTGTATAATAATAGTTTATTAAAAGTATCTTAACTATTGAAAACAAGCGTATTACTGAACTAAATGTTTGCAACTTGTTCTTTTCTTTTCGCTAATAGTTGATTGAAAACACTTACGATATCTTTGAAAACCAATTCCATGTGTTCAAATTGTGTTTTGATATGTTCAATATTTCTTTTACAATCTTAGTCTATTAATTGATTGAAACACTTTTATGAATATCGTTGAAAAACAATCTCATGTGTTAGAATTGTGTTTTCGTATGTTCTAAGGTCTATTAATTGATTCAAACACCTAGGATACATACACCCTTGAAAAACCATTTCATGTGTTCAAATTGTATTTTGATATGTTTAATACTTCTTTTACAACCCAAGGTCTATTCATTGATTGAAACACTTATGATATCTTTGAAAAACAATTTCACGTGTTAAAATTGTGTTTTGATATGTTTAATACTTCTTTCATTTACAATCTAAGGTTTTATAACCTAGGAAACTATAAGAAAGTGAATGTTCTGTATAATAATAGTTTATTAAAAGTATCTTAACTATTGAAAACAAGCGTATTACTTAACTAAATGTTTGCAACTTGTTCTTTTCTTTTCGCTAATAGTTGATTGAAAACACTTACGATATCTTTGAAAACCAATTCCATGTGTTCAAATTGTGTTTTGATATGTTCAATATTTCTTTTACAATCTTAGTCTATTAATTGATTGAAACACTTTTATGAATATCGTTGAAAAACAATCTCATGTGTTAGAATTGTGTTTTCGTATGTTCTAAGGTCTATTAATTGATTCAAACACCTAGGATACATACACCCTTGAAAAACCATTTCATGTGTTCAAATTGTATTTTGATATGTTTAATACTTCTTTTACAACCCAAGGTCTATTCATTGATTGAAACACTTATGATATCTTTGAAAAACAATTTCACGTGTTAAAATTGTGTTTTGATATGTTTAATACTTCTTTCATTTACAATCTATGGTTTTATAACCTAGGAAACTATAAGAAAGTGAATGTTCTGTATAATAATAGTTTATTAAAAGTATCTTAACTATTGAAAACAAGCGTATTACTTAACGAAATGTTTGCAACTTGTTCTTTTCTTTTCGGTATTAGTTGATTGAAAACACTTATGATATCTTTGAAAACCAATTCCATGTGTTCAAATTGTGTTTTGATATGTTCAATATTTCTTTTACAATCTTAGTCTATTAATTGATTGAAACACTTTTATGAATATCGTTGAAAAACAATCTCATGTGTTAGAATTGTGTTTTCGTATGTTCTAAGGTCTATTAATTGATTCAAACACCTAGGATACACCCTTGAAAAACCATTTCATGTGTTGAAATTGTATTTTGATATGTTTAATACTTCTTTTACAACCCAAAGTCTATTCATTGATTGAAACACTTATGATATCTTTGAAAAACAATTTCACGTGTTAAAATTGTGTTTTGATATTTTTAATACTTCTTTCATTTACAATCTAAGGTTTAATAACCTAGGAAACTATAAGAAAGTGAATGTTCTGTATAATAATAGTTTATTAAAAGTATCTTAACTATTGAAAACAAGCGTATTACTTAACTAAATGTTTGCAACTTGTTCTTTTCTTTTCGCTAATAGTTGATTGAAAACACTTACGATATCTTTGAAAACCAATTCCGTGTGTTCAAATTGTGTTTTGATATGTTCAATATTTCTTTTACAATCTTAGTCTATTAATTGATTGAAACACTTTTATGAATATCGTTGAAAAACAATCTCATGTGTTAGAATTGTGTTTTCGTATGTTCTAAGGTCTATTAATTGATTCAAACACCTAGGATACACCCTTGAAAAACCATTTCATGTGTTCAAATTGTATTTTGATATGTTTAATACATCTTTTACAACCCAAGGTCTATTCATTGATTGAAACACTTATGATATCTTTGAAAAACAATTTCACGTGTTAAAATTGTGTTTTGATATGTTTAATACTTCTTTCATTTACAATCTAAGGTTTTATAACCTAGGAAACTATAAGAAAGTGAATGTTCTGTATAATAATAGTTTATTAAAAGTATCTTAACTATTGAAAACAAGCGTATTACTTAACGAAATGTTTGCAACTTGTTCTTTTCTTTTCGCTAATAGTTGATTGAAAACACTTACGATATCTTTGAAAACCAATTCCATGTGTTCAAATTGTGTTTTGATATGTTCAATATTTCTTTTACAATCTTAGTCTATTAATTGATTGAAACACTTTTATGAATATCGTTGAAAAACAATCTCATGTGTTAGAATTGTGTTTTCGTATGTTCTAAGGTCTATTAATTGATTCAAACACCTAGGATACACCCTTGAAAAACCATTTCATGTGTTCAAATTGTATTTTGATATGTTTAATACTTCTTTTACAACCCAAGGTCTATTCATTGATTGAAACACTTATGATATCCTTGAAAAACAATTTCACGTGTTAAAATTGTGTTTTGATATGTTTAATACTTATTTCATTTACAATCTAAGGTTTTATAACCTAGGAAACTATAAGAAAGTGAATGTTCTGTGTAATAATAGTTTATTAAAAGTATCTTAACTATTGAAAACAAGCGTATTACTTAACCAAATGTTTGCAACTTGTTCTTTTCTTTTCGCTATTAATTGATTGAAAACACTTATGATATCTTTGAAAACCAATTCCATGTGTTCAAATTGTGTTTTGATATGTTCAATATTTCTTTTACAATCTTAGTCTATTAATTGATTGAAACACTTATGAATATCGTTGAAAAACAATCTCATGTGTTAGAATTGTGTTTTCGTATGTTCTAAGGTCTATTAATTGATTTAAACACCTAGGATACACCCTTGAAAAACCATTTCATGTGTTCAAATTGTGTTTTGATAGGTTCAATATTTCTTTTACAATCTTAGTCTATTAATTGATTGAAACACTTTTATGAATATCGTTGAAAAATAATCTCATGTGTTAGAATTGTGTTTCCGTATGTTCTAAGGTCTATTAATTGATTCAAACACCTAGGATACACCCTTGAAAAACCATTTCATGTGTTCAAATTTTATTTTGATATGTTGAATACTTCTTTTACAACCCAAGGTCTATTCATTGATTGAAACACTTATGATATCTTTGAAAAACAATTTCACGTGTTAAAATTGTGTTTTGATATGTTTAATACTTCTTTCATTTACAATCTAAGGTTTTATAATCTAGGAAACTATAAGAAAGTGAATGTTCTGTATAATAATAGTTTATTAAAAGTATCTTAACTATTGAAAACAAGCGTATTACTGAACCAAATGTTTGCAACTTGTTCTTTTCTTTTCGCTATTAATTGGTTGAAAACACTTATGATATCTTTGAAAACCAATTCCATGTGTTCAAATTGTGTTTTGATATGTTCAATATTTCTTTTACAATCTTAGTCTATTAATTGATTGAAACACTTATGAATATCGTTGAAAAGCAATCTCATGTGTTAGAATTGTGTTTTCGTATGTTCTAAGGTCTATTAATTGATTCAAACACCTAGGATACACCCTTGAAAAACCATTTCATGTGTTCAAATTGTATTTTGATATGTTTAATACTTCTTTTACAACCTAAGGTCTATTCATTGATTGAAACACTTATGATATCTTTGAAAAACAATTTCACGTGTTAAAATTGTGTTTTGATATGTTTAATACTTCTTTCATTTACAATCTAAGGTTTAATAACCTAGGAAACTATAAGAAAGTGAATGTTCTGTATAATAATAGTTTATTAAAAGTATCTTAACTATTGAAAACAAGCGTATTACTTAACTAAATGTTTGCAACTTGTTCTTTTCTTTTCGCTAATAGTTGATTGAAAACACTTACGATATCTTTGAAAACCAATTCCGTGTGTTCAAATTGTGTTTTGATATGTTCAATATTTCTTTTACAATCTTAGTCTATTAATTGATGAAACACTTTTATGAATATCGTTGAAAAACAATCTCATGTGTTAGAATTGTGTTTTCGTATGTTCTAAGGTCTATTAATTGATTCAAACACCTAGGATACACCCTTGAAAAACCATTTCATGTGTTCAAATTGTATTTTGATATGTTTAATACATCTTTTACAACCCAAGGTCTATTCATTGATTGAAACACTTATGATATCTTTGAAAAACAATTTCACGTGTTAAAATTGTGTTTTGATATGTTTAATACTTCTTTCATTTACAATCTAAGGTTTTATAACCTAGGAAACTATAAGAAAGTGAATGTTCTGTATAATAATAGTTTATTAAAAGTATCTTAACTATTGAAAACAAGCGTATTACTTAACGAAATGTTTGCAACTTGTTCTTTTCTTTTCGCTAATAGTTGATTGAAAACACTTACGATATCTTTGAAAACCAATTCCATGTGTTCAAATTGTGTTTTGATATGTTCAATATTTCTTTTACAATCTTAGTCTATTAATTGATTGAAACACTTTTATGAATATCGTTGAAAAACAATCTCATGTGTTAGAATTGTGTTTTCGTATGTTCTAAGGTCTATTAATTGATTCAAACACCTAGGATACACCCTTGAAAAACCATTTCATGTGTTCAAATTGTATTTTGATATGTTTAATACTTCTTTTACAACCCAAGGTCTATTCATTGATTGAAACACTTATGATATCTTTGAAAAACAATTTCACGTGTTAAAATTGTGTTTTGATATGTTTAATACTTATTTCATTTACAATCTAAGGTTTTATAACCTAGGAAACTATAAGAAAGTGAATGTTCTGTATAATAATAGTTTATTAAAAGTATCTTAACTATTGAAAACAAGCGTATTACTGAACCAAATGTTTGCAACTTGTTCTTTTCTTTTCGCTATTAATTGGTTGAAAACACTTATGATATCTTTGAAAACCAATTCCATGTGTTCAAATTGTGTTTTGATATGTTCAATATTTCTTTTACAATCTTAGTCTATTAATTGATTGAAACACTTATGAATATCGTTGAAAAGCAATCTCATGTGTTAGAATTGTGTTTTCGTATGTTCTAAGGTCTATTAATTGATTCAAACACCTAGGATACACCCTTGAAAAACCAATTCATGTGTTCAAATTGTATTTTGATATGTTTAATACTTCTTTCATTTACAATCTAAGGTTTTATAACCTAGGAAACTATAAGAAAGTGAATGTTCTGTATAATAATAGTTTATTAAAAGTATCTTAACTATTGAAAACAAGCGTATTACTTAACCAAATGTTTGCAACTTGTTCTTTTCTTTTCGCTATTAGTTGATTGAAAACACTTATGATATCTTTGAAAACCAATTCCATGTGTTCAAATTGTGTTTTGATATGTTCAATATTTCTTTTACAATCTTAGTCTATTAATTGATTGAAACACTTATGAATATCGTTGAAAAACAATCTCATGTGTTAGAATTGTGTTTTCGTATTTTCTAAGGTCTATTAATTGATTCAAACACTGTACCGTCCCGTATCAGGGCGTTGACTAAGTCAAGGTCAAAGTGAACGACTGGAAGGTCAAAGTCAGCTCAAGGTGTCGCCCAGGTGTAGGGACGCCAAGAGGAAGCGTCGCCAAGGCAGGACAAGGTGTCGCTAAAGCACGGCGTCTCCTAGGTGGAGGCGTCGCCTAGGTGAAGGCGTCGCCTCGGTGAAGGCGTCGTCCAGGTGAAGGCGTCGCCTAGGTGAAGGCGTCGCCCAGGTGAGGGCGTCGCCAGATCGAACAGTGTAAAAGCGAGGCAATCACGGTGTGGTTCCCCGATACCCATGGGTAGGAAAAACCATGGAGGGAGCGACGCCGTGTGAAAGCCTCAGGTCCCGATATCTCGGGAAAGTGATAAAGAGAAGGAAAAGGTGGCTTCAAGGCCATAGTGATAGTACCTGTGAAGGGCAGCCTGACTCGCGAAGTACCCCTGCTGCCCCAGAGACGCCTTCGGGACAGATACGACCCAAGAGGAAGGTCACGCCCAGGATAACCGGGTGCAGGGTGTGAGAGGAAGGCAGATACGCTCTCAGAGTAAGTGGCTAGATACTTGGGGGGCATGAGTTGGCACCCAAAAAGCCACCCCTAGCGCAGTAGCACTCCCAAGCAGAAGGACCCACACGTAGAAATGTCCCCAGATGGCAGAAACACCCCCAGATGGGGTCAAGGCGTCGTGAGGCCCTCCACGTGTATGACAGCAATGCCGGAATGGAAACACCCTATAGTCAGGTGCCAGGTAATTAAAGATATTCAACACAGTTTCCCTTTTTGGCATTCAGGTACTATTATGGCTCCCAAGCGTTTCAACGTCTTAAATGCGCTACGTTTCATAATTAAGCGCTTTAATGAGCGCGTTACGTTTGAGTTTAAAAGCGCTTTAAGGCGCTTTAAATGCTGGGGGGCAGTTTAAATAGCGTTGAGAATGTCGGAAAGAGGGTGGGAACCTTTGGCAAATTTACGAGAAACTCTCTGGTTGCTTGCCCGTGCTTTAGGATTACGTACAAGTGACTGGAGAATATTTTTGTCTGAAGGGGACAACACACACACATATACACAGTTCTTTTACCACCCTTCAGAGTGCCACACGCGGTGCTCAGATACGTGGGTGGACAGTTTTTGGTGTTTCTTGCTGGCTGACTTGAGCGTCGGAGTGCAAACGGCCGCTAGGGCGCCACTCTGCCCTCTTTTTGCAGGAAATTTGCAGGCATTCAGTGGGAAGGAGTCCTTAGCTGACGATTGAGGCCACGCACGAAGACGTCCCGGTCAACCGGACGGAACATTTGGCGCCCACCGTGGGGCCGATATAAAACATCAGTCCCATCACACAAGTTCGTGAAAATCTACCAGGTTACGGTAGTGCTGAAGGAGGTTGGAGTGACAATGGCCCCCACCAGACGAAGATCAGCGCGCGCAGCCCCCGCAGACCTATCCATGCAGCAGGTCCTGGAAATAATGAGGGGGTTGCAGCAGGACATGGCGGATTCGAAGATGGAGCAGGAGCGCATGCAGGCAGATCTTGACGCCTCGCATGAGCGCAACGAAGAGCTCCACCGTGTGAATGAGGAGTTGCGCCAGGGCCTGAGAAACGATAGGAGGCGGCCTGGGCATGACGAGATGGAAAATCACTCCCCACCAAGGGAGTTTTCCACTCCGTTCTCACAAGAGATCCTAGACGCAGCAATCCCGAACACGTTCGCGGGACCCAAGGCAATTTTCACTGGGATGGAGGACCCGGAGACGCACCTCGCGGCGTTCCACACGCAGATGGTCCTGATAGGCGGCTCTGATGCCACCAAGTGCAAGCTCTTCATGAGCACCCTGACCGGGATGGCTATGGACTGGTTCATCAGCCTTCCCGAGGGCCATATCACGTCTTTCCGCCAGTTGTCGCGGTTATTCAGAGAACAGTATTTGGCCAACAAGGCCCCGCCGCCGGTCTCCTACGACCTGTTTGACGTGAAGCAGTATCAGGGGGAGACCCTGAAGGAGTATATCAATCGCTTCGGGGCCCAGGTCGTGAAGGTTGGTACAACCGAGGAGCCTATGATCGTGGACGCATTTGTGAAAGGCGTATGCCCAGGGCCCTTTGGAGAATCTATTATCCGCAATCGCCCTAGGACTTTCGCAGAATTACGGCGCAGGGCGGTGGAACATATCGCTTCGGAAGGGGAGGTATGTGTGAAGCGCACTAGTACCGTGCCCTCACGCCCAAGGGGACCGGCGCGAGTTAAACCCGTCAGAGTCAATGAGACCACGACGGGGAGAAAGAAGCCAGAGGCGAGACGCCCCTACGAGGCCAGAAAGCCCCAGCCTCGGGGCCCAGCAGGAGGCGAACGCCCCACCAGAGAAAGAGCAAGACCGGCGAGGTACAACTTCGTAGTCGAGTTGAAGGATTTGATCGCCGTGCCCAACATAGCCGAGAGGCTGAGGCGACCGGCGAAGACCGACAAGGTGCTAGGGCCCCGTAAAGACTCTTGGTGCGAATTTCACGAGGCTTTCGGGCACCAAATTGATAATTGCCTGTCGTTGGGCTACCAGTTAGATGAGCTGGTGAGGACTGGGTTTTTGAAAGATTATGTCGCAGAGTCCACCACGACCGCCACCCTGCCGTCGCCGGCGGATGAGCCAGCGCACGAGATGCCTGTGCTTGGCGAGGTCCACACCATTGCTGGAGGTTTTTCCGGCGGAGGACCCACCGCCTCCCAGCGGAAGAAATACGCGAGGGGGGTAAATTCAATCGAAGAGAGGCTCTCGGGGGAGCCCTGGGAGTCAGATATTGTGTTCACAAGAAGGGATCTCCGAGATGTGGTGCCCCATGACAACGATCCCGTTGTCATCTCGGTCGTCACGGTTGGAAGAAAGGTCCACCGGGTGCTTGTTGATCAGGGAAGCTCGGCAAACGTCATGTTTTTGTCGACTTTTAATAAGTTACGGCTGTCCCCCGATCTACTGAGCCCCTATACGGGATGTTTGTATGGGTTCGGGGATAACCAGATAGAGGTCCGGGGGTACCTGGAGTTGAGGACTACGTTCACGGACGGAGAGGCCTCCCGAACAGAGAGCATTCGGTACCTCGTCGTTAACGCCAATTCTGCCTATAACATTTTGCTGGGCAGACCGGCGCTAAACCGTCTGAGTGCAATATCCTCCACCCGGCACATGAAGATGAAGCTACCGGACCTCAGTGGCCGGGTGATAGTCATCAGATCAGACCAAGAGGAGGCAAGAAAATGCTACGAAAACAGCCTGAAGACGAAGAGAGGCGTTTTCATGGTGTACGAGCATCCACCGAGCGCGGATGCAACGATGATCGAGGCGACGCCCGCTGGGCAGACCCCCGAAGAGGCCATAGCAGAAAGGGCGACGCCCGAAGCAGATGCGCCAATGGAGGAAGCACACGTGGAGGAGGCGGCGCCCGTAGAAGAAGCGGCGCCCGCCGATGATGATAATAGGAAGCAACCCGCGACCAACATCCTAGAGAGGGAGATTGGCGGCAAAGCTTTCAAGTTAGGAAGCTCGCTAAACCCAGAAGAACGGGAAGGGGTGGCGGAAGTGATTTCGCGCCACATGGATGCCTTCGCGTGGTCCGCCTCGGACATGCCGGGCATCGACCCCGATTTTCTGTGCCACCACCTCAGCATGGACGCCACGGTTCGCCCCGTGCGTCAGAGAAGGAGGAAATTCAATGAGGAGCGACAACAGGTGGTGAAAGACGAAACGCAGAAGCTGCTGAGTGCTGGCCACATTAGGGAGATTCAGTACCCTGAGTGGCTCGCCAATGTCGTTCTGGTGAAGAAGGCAAACGGGAAATGGAGAATGTGCGTTGACTTCACGGACCTGAATAAGGCGTGCCCGAAGGATTCCTATCCGCTGCCCAGCATTGACGCCCTAGTGGACAGCGCGTCTGGCAGCAAAGTGTTAAGCTTCCTGGACGCCTTCTCGGGTTATAACCAAATCAAGATGCACCCCAGGGACGAGAGCAAAACTGCGTTCATGACTGAAACATGCAGTTATTGCTATAAGGTGATGCCTTTCGGACTCAAAAATGCGGGCGCCACGTACCAGAGGTTAATGGATAAGGTCTTGGCGCCAATGCTCGGGAGGAATGTATACGCCTATGTGGACGACATGGTGGTGGCGTCGCAGAACAGGATGCAGCACATGGCAGACTTGGAGGAATTGTTCAACACGATATCCAAGTACCGCCTCAAGTTGAACCCCGAGAAGTGTGTTTTTGGGGTAGAGGCCGGTAAATTCTTGGGTTTTCTGCTCACCGAGAGGGGTATAGAGGCGAACCCCGACAAATGTGCGGCCATTATTGCCATGCGGAGCCCGACATCGGTAAAGGAGGTTCAACAGTTGACAGGGCGGATGGCGGCGCTCTCGAGGTTTGTTTCCGCTGGAGGAGAAAAGGGGCACCCGTACTTCCAGTGCCTCAAGAGAAACAGTCGCTTTGCATGGATTGAGGAATGCGAAGCGGCTTTCGTTAAACTAAAGGAGTACCTGGCGACGCCTCCGGTTCTCTGCAAACCGGTAACGGGCGTGCCCCTCCGTTTGTATTTTACTGTAACAGATAGGGCCATCAGTTCTGTGTTGGTACAAGAGCAGAGCCAGAGTCAGAAGCCCATCTACTTTGTAAGCAAAGCCTTACAGGGAGCCGAGACAAGGTACCAGGCGCTGGAGAAGGCGGCACTGGCGGTAGTGTTCTCGGCTAGGAGGCTCCGTCATTACTTTCACAGTTTCACGGTGGTGGTAATGACCAACCTCCCCATACAGAAGGTGCTGCAGAAGCCCGATGTGGCAGGACGAATGGTACGCTGGGCTGTGGAACTGTCAGAATTCGACATACAGTACGAGCCTAGAGGATCCATTAAGGGGCAGGTGTATGCGGATTTTGTAGCAGAACTTTCGCCCGGAGGTGAGCAAGAAGTGGAAGCGGGTTCACAGTGGCTGCTCTCGGTCGATGGTTCCTCAAACCAGCAAGGGAGTGGTGCGGGAATAGTGCTGGAAGGACCCGACGGCATACTAATCGAGCAGGCCTTGCGTTTTGCCTTCAAGGCAAGTAACAACCAAGCAGAATACGAAGCCTTGATTGCAGGAATGCTCTTGGCCAAAGAGATGGGCGCACAGAACCTCCTGGTGAAGAGCGACTCCCAGTTGGTCACGGGGCAGGTGTCGGGTGGGTTCCAGGCGAAGGACCCACAGATGGCGGCGTATCTCAAATACGTCCAGTTGTTGAGAGGGGCGTTCAACGCTCTTGAGTTGATACACGTCCCGAGGGAGCAGAATGCCAGAGCTGACCTGCTTGCAAAGCTGGCCAGCTCAGGCAAGGGGGGTAGACAGAGGACAGTGATCCAGGAGACCCTCAAAGCTCCGCGTCGATTCGTGGAAGACAACAGAGTGGATGTCCTCCAGATTTATGCATCAAGGGGAAGGCCGAGGAGTCATTCCTCATTAACCCAAGATACGCAGAGGGCGCCCCGCATCAGTATGTACGCGGGTGTGTCTGAGGAAGAGCAGATGCAGGTTTGTGTCCTGTCCACGGGAGACACCTGGATGACGCCCTATAAACGGTACCTGGCGGATGGGGCCCTTCCAGTGGACCCTGAAGAGGGTAAGAAAATCAAAAGGAACGCCGTAAGATATACCTTGGTAGATGGGGTGTTGTTCAGGCACGGTTTCACTCACCCTATCCTAACATGCGTCAGTGGCGATGAGTGCACCAGGATAATGGCAGAGCTACACGAAGGCATCTGCGGAAGCCATGTAGGAGGAAGATCCTTAGCCTCCAAGGTAATACGCGTAGGGTTCTTCTGGCCAACAGTGAAAGAAGATTGCGCACGGCACGCCCAACGGTGTAGGCAATGCCAAAAGCATGCCGACTGGCACAAGGCGCCGCCTGAAGAGTTGCGGTCCATATACAGCCCGTGGCCTTTCCACACATGGGGTATTGACATCCTGGGCCCTTTCCCACTGGCAATCAGGCAGATGAAGTATCTGATTGTCGCCATCGAATACTTCACTAAGTGGATAGAGGCAGAACCCGTGGCACAAATCACTGCGCATAAGGTACAACATTTTTTGTGGAGAAACATCGTGTGTCGCTTTGGCGTACCCAGGCGCTTGATATCTGACAACGGGACCCAGTTCGCCAGTCAGCAGTTGAGAAATCGGTGCGCTGAAGTGGGAATCAAGCAAGTGTTCGCGTCGGTCGAACACCCCCAGACCAATGGACAAGTAGAGTCAGCAAACAGAGTTCTGCTGAGGGGGTTAAAAAGAAGGTTAGAGAAGGCCAAAGGGGCGTGGGCGGAAGAGGTGCCAAGGATTGTGTGGGCATACCACACCACGCCCCAATCCTCTACTATGGAGACGCCGTTCAGTTTGGTGTACGGGTCGGACGCGATGATTCCAGTAGAAATACACGAAAGCTCACCGCGTTTTCAAAACTTTGTGGTGGAGGAGTCTAACGAGGAGAGACGAGTAAACCTAGATCTACTAGAAGAGGCCCGGGAAGAAGCCAGAATAAAAGCAGAAGCGATGAAGAGAAGAGTGGAGCGGCAATATAGCTCTAAAGTAAAGCCACGGCAGTTTCAGGTGGGCGACCTGGTGATGAGGAAAGCTCACCCGTACGAGTTGGAGAATAAGCTGTCTCCCAAGTGGACCGGGCCCTTCAGAGTTACTGAGGCTAAGGGCAACGATTCGTACAACCTGGAGACTTTAGATGGGGGCCCTATCCCGCGTAGTTGGAATGCAACCAACTTAAAATTTTATTTCAGTTGATTTATGTAAGCAGCATGTAACAGTTTAGTTGAAGGGGACGCTCTTTTTCCCCTTTTGGGGGTTTTTTAATGAGGTCACCCTAATGAATGGAATAACCAGTTGAGAAAAAGAAGTGCTTTGTTTTTCAGCCATTATTTTCCCTTGTTAGAAGTAATGTGATGCGCCGCCTAGGCCATGGCGTCGCCAAGGAAGAAGGCGTCGCATAGGCCTTGGCGTCGCCCAGAAAGAAGGCGTCGCCTAAGTAAAAGCATGCATCGTTGGCAGAACGAGACGAAAGGAAGTCGCGCGGTGTATGAGGCATATCAAAAGTAAAGTGGCATTGTAAAGAGTTATGATATTGGAAAATTGTTGTTACAAGCAATGTTCAGTACAAAATGCAAAAACACAAACAAGCCACTTCTCAGCGCTCATCAGAGTCATCACTGGAGGAAGGCGAAGCCCCTTTCCCAGCCCGCAGCGCTCGAGTAAGTCGTGTCCTCTTTTCTTGGCTTATTTTCGAACCTGCACAAAGGGAACAGATGTATTAGAGACACAGTGAAGAAAGACAGGCACATTTAGAAAGTAACGAAGGCCGAAGTTGCCTAAGGCAGTGGTTCTTACTTATGTACTTCTCAAGAGTCCTAGCGTTGAACTCCAAGCTGATCACCGTAGCAGAGTCAAAACCTCCCGCCTCAGCAAGAATCCGGCAAGCTATTTGATCACTTGGAGCCAGATTCTTGAGGGGTTTGGCTTTGAGGACCTTTTCCTCTCTCACCCAGTACAACGGAAACCCATCGAGGGCGTCGGGAACAAGATCAGTACAGCAGATCTTGAAGAACCGGCCTTTCCACCCCGTGAACGAGCTTTGGAAGGGCGTGAAGAGAACTCTTCCGGGTACATTGCTGAGAGTTACCCAGAGGTTGTGTCTCTGTCTCTTCACCTCAAAAAAGTGGAGAAAGAGGTCAACCGAGGGTGCACAACCCAGAAACCCAAAGAGGACATCGAAGGCCTTGACAAAGGCCCAGCTGTTGGGGTATAGCTGGGCTGGAGCCACGTTGATCTCCGTCAGCAGTTCCTTCTCGAACCAGGAGAAGGGTAAGCGCACCCCGATGGTCTTGAACACCACCTGGTAAAAGTAAAAGAAAGGGACCCCGTTGTTGGCCCGTTCGTCGCCACACACTGGCTCCGCCAGAGTGCATGGGAGCACAGCGATGTCGTCATCGTGCCTCCTCGCGAAGGCCCGGTGGTCGTAAGAACACAACTCCCCTTTGTGTTCTCGTACGGCCCTGGTGGAGAGCAAGCATGAACACTCATCAAGAAGTTCGCTCGAGGCCCAAGGGTACAAGTCTTTGGGACGGACCCTGGAGGAAGCATCGTGAGAGGACATTCTTTAACAAGATCAAGATGGCTGGAAATGCAAGAGTTGAGCGAGGGGAGCAGTTAGAACAGCCCTTCGACAGAGAAGAAAGGGTGCAAGAAGAAAGGGTACAAGAAGAAAGAACGCAAGTAGGTTATGAAGAGTGAGAAAATGGTGAAGATAGTTCCAGAGTTTGAAGAGTTAAATAAAGCGCCTAGCGCGCCAAACGACACGAACGGGTGCACCGTGTGATTGGTACACGTGGCAGAAGGTGAAAGGATGACGCTGGCACCACTGGTTTAAATCAGAAAACGTCGTATCAGCAGAATATCCAGTGGTACGATGCGCCGTCGAAAATGAGCCAGGGGTACAGCAGGAGTCAGAAAATGAAATGACTAGATACCCCACCGACCATGCAAGCAACGCCACGTGGATCAAGTCGAATGACAGAAGGTCCCATCAGCTGTACAAGAAGCGCCACGTGGATGGCACAGACAAAGCCTTGGGCTCTTCGCTGTTATCAGGCGTTGACCAAGGCAAGAATTAAAGTCAATGTCGAAGCAAAGGTAACGCCCGAGGCGTTGCTAGGAAAGACGTAAAGGGCGACGACAGACGAGAAGTCGCGGGCGTCGCCAACCCAAATACCGACTGGCGTTACCTCCCCGATACCCACAGGTAGGAAAGACTGAGGAGGGAGAAGAAATCAGAGAAAGGCAAAGTTAGTTGCAGGCGTCGCCTCCCCGATACCCACAGGTAGGAAAGACTGTGGAGGGAGACGAGACCGTCGAATGCCAGTGAGTCACTGGCAGGGTGTTCCCCGATACCTATGGGCAGGAAAGACCATGGAGGGAACAAAAACCCCACAGCACTCAGCGTTTTAGACACCCGGGGACGATACGGTGCTGCTTTGGCAGGCCTCTCCTTAGGCGTGGGCGCCGAGTGTTAAAAGATCAAAGAAAGAGCCTTTCGGTATTAGAGTCGTCTCGTGGACGATACGGCGCCACTTAGTGAGCCTCTCCACGGGCGTAAGGGTTGGCGAGCGAGCTTACCCAATCATACCAAACCGCCCAACGAAGTGTGAGAAACGGGCAGAACACAGATAAAATAATTGAAGCGTATGAAGGGAAAAGATGAGAGCGAGATCGCATAGGCAGAATCGTATGTGACAAAGAAATAAAGACAACCATGCGAACGTCCCAAATCAGTGACAAGAGTGCGGATAGTTCAAAGAATTACAAGTTTGGCAAATAAAATCAAAAAGCGAAGGTAAAGAATGAAGAGTTAAGCTTGAAGAGGAAGGTGGCGGATGAGGGGCAGCAGTTCAGTCGTTCAAATCCATGGGCACGACCTTCCCGTCGACTACGTGGTGTGTGGGGTCGCAGTTCGAAAGGTTGATGCCAGGGTTCTCACAGGACGCCTGGGACAGGGCCTCTTGGAACCCCTCCTCGAAGGTGCCGCCATCTCCTGGATAAGGGACTTTTTCTCCTTCTCCAGTTCCTCAATGGCGGCGTCTCCAGAGGCCACCTGTTTCTCCAGAGCCTCTTTCTCCACGCGAAGCCGGCTAACCTCGACCTGCAGTTTGTCGTAGTCAACTCGGAGAAGGTCCATAGCTTTGGCCTGCGTGGCCATTTCCTCCTCCATCCGCTCCACCTTGGCAGCCTGTTCACAGCAACGGTCCTTCAGGTCTTTGTGAGTTTCTGCATCCGTTTTGACCACCTCCTGAAGACCCGCCACCTGCACTTGGAGAGAAACTTCACGAGCGTAGAAGTCAGCCTGGAGCTCCAAGGCCTCTGCCAATTTCCTCTCAGCTTCTGCCCTGGACTCTTGTGCTTGGTTCAGAGAGGAACAATAAGCCTCGTTCTGGCGCCCCAGGGCCTTCATCTCCTCCTCCAGGGTGGTTGCTTTTGTTTCCAAGGCCTGGAGGGTTTGGGTTTGCAAGACAGCATTTCTGGCCTGGGAGCGCCATTCAAGGGCCACCGCCAAGAAGGCCCCCAGATAGAAAGGCATACCTTCCCTCCTGTCGGTACCTTCCGGCATAGTCCCGCCACTGAAACCCCTCATCAAATGCATGATTGGAGGGGGGATGGCAATGAAGTCGGGGGCGGCAGCATCGGGAGCCGGGGAAGCAGTGGTTTCTGGCGGCGGCAGAGGCGGAGCAGATTTCGCACCTTCGCTCCTTTCCTCTTGGAGAATCATAGGAGGGAGTGAGGTTGCGCTTGGAGGGTTGTCCATAAAGGGGTTCCCTCCCTGCGGCGATGTCCCTGCCAAAAGAGGAACCCGCGCGGATTTTCTCCTCTTGAAGGGTGCCACGCCTTCTGTTTCCTCATCATCTGACAGAATCTCCAAAACCCTTTTTCCTTTGTCGAGGGGGGTTGGAGCCGGTGACGAGGCCGCAGCTAGGGGCACAGCGGCGATAGGCGAAGGAGAGTTGGGAGTTGGAAGCACGTCAAAGCCAGGTGGAGACGTCGGAGATGGGCTAGAAGCACCCTCAGCAGTGATTGGCTGCGGCGGTGTCGGAGCTGGCGGGAGAATCGGATTGGCAATAGGGCTGGAGGAGGCGCCTGCCTTGGCGGCACGAGCCTCCTTCAGTGCTTTCGCCAACATCATTCTTTTGGAAACGCCCATCACCGATCCTACACCAAGGCAGACCAAACAGCAAGGGTTAGTACTAAAACAGCTACGCGAATTCACGATACGCGAAGAGACATGAAATGCAAGTAACATGGTGCAAGTGTAAAACAAGCATAATAGTATGGGGAAACAAACGATCGATAGTAGGCTGTTTATAGCACAAAAGATGAGGGGAGAGCCCCTTACCAAAATAGGTGGTCAGGGCGTGGGCATTGTTCTCGCTAGCGACCAGCTTCAAGGTATCAAAGACGATCCCCAACCCCGCCAAGGCTTTGCTTACCTCTCTATCGGCGAGGGATAGCTCTTCCAGAGTTTTGGCCCTGAGCAATTTGGGGCGTTCCGTCCAGTAAAGAGGGAAGCCATCCAAAGCTGTGGGATCATGCTTGGCGCAGCACACCCTGAAGAACTTCCCTTTCCAGTTCTTGTAAGAATTCTGGAAGAGGGAGAGGAGGATCCTGCCAGCGATCCCGGAAAAGCTTACCCAAAAGCTTTTCCCCTATTTTTTCACCTCAAAAAAATGCAGGAAGACATCTACGGAAGGAGGAATGCCCAGGTATCCACAAAGAATTTGAAAGCCCCTCACAAATGCCCAGCTATTGGGATGAAGCTGGGCGGGGGCAGTGTTGATTTCAGTAAGAAGCTCCCGTTCGAAGGGAGTGAAAGGGAGACGTACTCCTACGCGCTTGAACACGGTCTGGTACATGAAGAAGAAGGGTTTCCCCTTTCTAGGTCTGTCGTCCAAACAAACAGGTTCCCCAGGCCTGCTGGGACGGACGGATATGTGGGCGTCGTGTGTGCGGCAGAAGGCGTTAAAGTTGTACAGATGGGGATCCCCCCGGTGAGCTTCCAGGTCCTGGAAGGAAGTCAGGCTGGTGCATTCACTCAGGAGCTCATCGGAGGCCCAGGGGTAGAAGGCTTTGTAGTTGGATTTGGGGGTTGTAGGGGAAGAATCAGGCTCCGCGTTCGCGCGCGTCATGGTGAAAATAGATAGCTGGAGAAAGAAGAGAGGAAAAAGGGTTTAGCAAGTTTAGCCATGGCAAGAAGGGGAAAGAACCCCAGGAAGCGTCACCCACGCGAGAAAAATCAGAGGAGGAAGAAGAAGCGAAGAAATGCAGTAATACGTGAATAACAACAGTCCCAGGCAGTTCAATAAATCAATCCAATGCGACGAAGGGGAAAGGTCGTGAGTATCCGAGATCATACCTTTGCTATTGGAATGGAGGCAGCAGAAGGGCACAGGAAGGAGAGAATCGCAGTTGCAGAGAAAAAGGGTTTTCGAAGGCGATGAACAGTGCTTTCGAAGGCGATGAACAGTGCGGAGTTGCAGAGCGAATGAATGTAACAGTAGGGTGAGCGCGGGGTTTGGAGTAACTTAAATGTTACATTTCGTAACCCAAGAGGCGCAAATTGAGGGCCGCAGGATCGAGCCACGCGTCAGAAGGTCGTTTGCCCAGGGGAAGCGCAAAGGTCTCTAAAGGAGGGCCACGCGATGGGCCACGTGGCGCGTGATAAAGGGTAGCCCAAAAGTTGTAATCATCCCCATTGTGCAGGGAATGTCCAATCGGTCATTAAGAATACCCCTGTGGTTCAGATAATGTCGCGTCAGTAATTCAAAAATTTGCTGAGTCAGCAGAGAATGACACGTCATCGAGAAAGCACGTTGATGGCGGGGGCAAGGCTTTAGTCTTTGCGCTGAAGACAAGTCTTCGGCTTAAGACTGGGGGGCTTGTGTACCGTCCCGTATCAGGGCGTTGACTAAGTCAAGGTCAAAGTCAGCTCAAGGTGTCGCCCAGGTGTAGGGACGCCAAGAGGAAGCGTCGCCAAGGCAGGACAAGGTGTCGCTAAAGCACGGCGTCTCCTAGGTGGAGGCGTCGCCTAGGTGAAGGCGTCGCCTCGGTGAAGGCGTCGTCCAGGTGAAGGCGTCGCCTAGGTGAAGGCGTCGCCCAGGTGAGGGCGTCGCCAGATCGAACAGTGTAAAAGCGAGGCAATCACGGTGTGGTTCCCCGATACCCATGGGTAGGAAAAACCATGGAGGGAGCGACGCCGTGTGAAAGCCTCAGGTCCCGATATCTCGGGAAAGTGATAAAGAGAAGGAAAAGGTGGCTTCAAGGCCATAGTGATAGTACCAGTGAAGGGCAGCCTGACTCGCGAAGTACCCCTGCTGCCCCAGAGACGCCTTCGGGACAGATACGACCCAAGAGGAAGGTCACGCCCAGGATAACCGGGTGCAGGGTGTGAGAGGAAGGCAGATACGCTCTCAGAGTAAGTGGCTAGATACTTGGGGGGCATGAGTTGGCACCCAAAAAGCCACCCCTAGCGCAGTAGCACTCCCAAGCAGAAGGACCCACACGTAGAAACGTCCCCAGATGGGCAAAAACACCCCCAGATGGGGTCAAGGCGTCGTGAGGCCCTCCACGTGTATGACAGCAATGCCGGAATGGAAACACCCTCTAGTCAGGTGCCAGGTAATTAAAGATATTCAACACAGTTTCCCTTTTTGGCATTCAGGTACTATTATGGCTCCCAAGCGTTTCAACGTCTTAAATGCGCTACGTTTCATAATTAAGCGCTTTAATGAGCGCGTTACGTTTGAGTTTAAAAGCGCTTTAAGGCGCTTTAAATGCTGGGGGGCAGTTTAAATAGCGCTGAGAATGTCGGAAAGAGGGTGGGAACCTTTGGCAAATTTACGAGAAACTCTCTGGTTGCTTGCCCGTGCTTTAGGATTACGTACAAGTGACTGGAGAATATTTTTGCCTGAAGGGGACAACACACACACATATACACAGTTCTTTTACCACCCTTCAGAGTGCCACACGCGGTGCTCAGATACGTGGGTGGACAGTTTTTGGTGTTTCTTGCTGGCTGACTTGAGCGTCGGAGTGCAAACGGCCGCTAGGGCGCCACTCTGCCCTCTTTTTGCAGGAAATTTGCAGGCATTCAGTGGGAAGGAGTCCTTAGCTGACGATTGAGGCCACGCACGAAGACGTCCCGGTCAACCGGACGGAACAAACACCTAGGATACACCCTTGAAAAACCAATTCATGTGTTCAAATTGTATTTTGATATGTTTAATACTTCTTTCATTTACAATCTAAGGTTTTATAACCCAGGAAACTATAAGAAAGTGAATGTTCTGTATAATAATAGATTATTAAAAGTATCTTAACTATTGAAAACAAGCGTATTACTTAACCAAATGTTTGCAACTTGTTCTTTTCTTTTCGCTATTAGTTGATTGAAAACACTTATGATATCTTTGAAAAACAATTTCACGTGTTAAAATTGTGTTTTGATATGTTTAATACTTCTTTCATTTACAATCTAAGGTTTTATAACCTAGGAAACTATAAGAAAGAGAATGTTCTGTGTAATAATAGTTTATTAAAAGTATCTTAACTATTGAAAACAAGCGTATTACTTAACCAAATGTTTGCAACTTGTTCTTTTCTTTTCGCTATTAATTGATTGAAAACACTTATGATATCTTTGAAAACCAATTCCATGTGTTCAAATTGTGTTTTGATATGTTCAATATTTCTTTTACAATCTTAGTCTATTTAATTGATTGAAACACTTATGAATATCGTTGAAAAACAATCTCATGTGTTAGAATTGTGTTTTCGTATGTTCTAAGGTCTATTAATTGATTCAAACACCTAGGATACACACTTGAAAAACCATTTCACGTGTTCAAATTGTATTTTGATATGTTTAATACTTATTTTACAACCCAAGGTCTATTCATTGATTGAAACACTTATGATATCTTTGAAAAACAATTTCACGTGTTAAAATTGTGTTTTGATATGTTTAATACTTCTTTCATTTACAATCTAAGGTTTTATAACCTAGGAAACTATAAGAAAGTGAATGTTCTGTGTAATAATAGTTTATTAAAAGTATCTTAACTATTGAAAACAAGCGTATTACTTAACAAAATGTTTGCAACTTGTTCTTTTCTTTTCGCTATTAATTGATTGAAAACACTTATGATATCTTTGAAAACCAATTCCATGTGTTCAAATTGTGTTTTGATATGTTCAATATTTCTTTTACAATCTTAGTCTATTAATTGATTGAAAAACTTATGAATATCGTTGTAAAACAATCTCATGTGTTAGAATTGTGTTTTCGTATGTTCTAAGGTCTATTAATTGATTCAAACACCTAGGATACACCCTTGAAAAACCATTTCATGTGTTCAAATTGTATTTTGATATGTTTAATACTTCTTTCATTTACAATCTAAGGTTTTATAACCTAGGAAACTATAAGAAAGTGAATGTTCTGTATAATAATAGTTTATTAAAAGTATCCTAACTATTGAAAACAAGCGTATTACTTAACCAAATGTTTGCAACTTGTTCTTTTCTTTTCGCTATTAATTGATTGAAAACACTTATGATATCTTTGAAAACCAATTCCATGTGTTTAAATTGTGTTTTGATATGTTCAATATTTCTTTTACAATCTTAGTCTATTAATTGATTGAAACACTTATGAATATCGTTGAAATACAATCTCATGTGTTAGAATTGTGTTTTCGTATGTTCTAAGGTCTATTAATTGATTCAAACACCTAGGATACACCCTTGAAAAACCATTTCATGTGTTCAAATTGTATTTTGATATGTTTAATACTTCTTTTACAACCCAAAGTGTATTCATTGATTGAAACACTTATGATATCTTTGAAAAACAATTTCACGTGTTAAAATTGAGTTTTGATATGTTTAATACTTCTTTCATTTACAATCTAAGGTTTTATAACCTAGGAAACTACAAGAAAGTGAATGTTCTGTGTAATAATAGTTTATTAAAAGTATCTTAACTATTGAAAACAAGCGTATTACTTAACCAAATTTTGCAACTTGTTCTTTTCTTTTCGCTATTAATTGATTGAAAACACTTATGATATCTTTGAAAACCAATTCCATATGTTCAAATTCTCTTTTGACATGTTCAATATTTCTTTTACAATCTTAGTCTATTAATTGATTGAAAAACTTATGAATATCGTTGAAAAACAATCTCATGTGTTAGAATTGTGTTTTCGTATGTTCTAAGGTCTATTAATTGATTCAAACACCTAGGATACACCCTTGAAAAACCATTTCATGTGTTCAAATTGTATTTTGATATGTTTAATACTTCTTTCATTTACAATCTAAGGTTTTATAACCTAGGAAACTATAAGAAAGTGAATGTTCTGTATAATAATAGTTTATTAAAAGTATCCTAACTATTGAAAACAAGCGTATTACTTAACCAAATGTTTGCAACTTGTTCTTTTCTTTTCGCTATTAATTGATTGAAAACACTTATGATATCTTTGAAAACCAATTCCATGTGTTTAAATTGTGTTTTGATATGTTCAATATTTCTTTTACAATCTTAGTCTATTAATTGATTGAAACACTTATGAATATCGTTGAAATACAATCTCATGTGTTAGAATTGTGTTTTCGTATGTTCTAAGGTCTATTAATTGATTCAAACACCTAGGATACACCCTTGAAAAACCATTTCATGTGTTCAAATTGTATTTTGATATGTTTAATACTTCTTTTACAACCCAAAGTGTATTCATTGATTGAAACACTTATGATATCTTTGAAAAACAATTTCACGTGTTAAAATTGAGTTTTGATATGTTTAATACTTCTTTCATTTACAATCTAAGGTTTTATAACCTAGGAAACTACAAGAAAGTGAATGTTCTGTGTAATAATAGTTTATTAAAAGTATCTTAACTATTGAAAACAAGCGTATTACTTAACCAAATTTTGCAACTTGTTCTTTTCTTTTCGCTATTAATTGATTGAAAACACTTATGATATCTTTGAAAACCAATTCCATATGTTCAAATTCTGTTTTGACATGTTCAATATTTCTTTTACAATCTTAGTCTATTAATTGATTGAAAAACTTATGAATATCGTTGAAAAACAATCTCATGTGTTAGAATTGTGTTTTCGTATGTTCTAAGGTCTATTAATTGATTCAAACACCTAGGATACACCCTTGAAAAACCATTTCATGTGTTCAAATTGTATTTTGATATGTTTAATACTTCTTTCATTTACAATGTAAGGTTTTATAACCTAGGAAACTATAAGAAAGTGAATGTTCTGTATAATAATAGTTTATTAAAAGTATCTTAACTATTGAAAACAAGCGTATTACTTAACCAAATGTTTGCAAGTTGTTCTTTTCTTTTCGCTATTAATTGATTGAAAACACTTATGATATCTTTGAAAACCAATTCCATGTGTTCAAATTGTGTTTTGATATGTTCAATATTTCTTTTACAATCTTAGTCTATTAATTGATTGAAACACTTATGAATATCGTTGAAAAACAATCTCATGTGTTAGAATTGTGTTTTCGTATGTTCTAAGGTCTATTAATTGATTCAAACACCTAGGATACACCCTTGAAAAACCATTTCATGTGTTCAAATTGTATTTTGATATGTTTAATACTTCTTTTACAACCCAAGGTCTATTCATTGATTGAAACACTTATGATATCTTTGAAAAACAATTTCACGTGTTAAAATTATGTTTCAAAATGTTTAATACTTCTTTCATTTACAATCTAAGGTTTTATAACCTAGGAAACTATAAGAAAGTGAATGTTCTGTGTAATAATAGTTTATTAAAAGTATCTTAACTATTGAAAACAAGCGTATCACTTAACCAAATGTTTGCAACTTGTTCTTTTCTTTTCGCTATTAATTGATTGAAAACACTTATGATATCTTTGAAAACCAATTCCATGTGTTCAAATTGTGTTTTGATATGTTCAATATTTCTTTTACAATCTTAGTCTATTAATTGATTGAAACACTTATGAATATCGTTGAAAAACAATCTCATGTGTTAGAATTGTGTTTTCGTATGTTCTAAGGTGTATTAATTGATTCAAACACCTAGGATACACCCTTGAAAAACCAATTCATGTGTTCAAATTGTATTTTGATATGTTTAATACTTCTTTCATTTACAATCTAAGGTTTTATAACCTAGGAAACTATAAGAAAGTGAATGTTCTGTATAATAATAGTTTATTAAAAGTATCCTAACTATTGAAAACAAGCGTATTACTTAACCAAATGTTTACAACTTGTTCTTTTCTTTTCGCTATTAATTGATTGAAAACACTTATGATATCTTTGAAAACCAATTCCATGTGTTTAAATTGTGTTTTGATATGTTCAATATTTCTTTTACAATCTTAGTCTATTAATTGATTGAAACACTTATGAATATCGTTGAAATACAATCTCATGTGTTAGAATTGTGTTTTCGTATGTTCTAAGGTCTATTAATTGATTCAAACACCTAGGATACACCCTTGAAAAACCATTTCATGTGTTCAAATTGTATTTTGATATGTTTAATACATCTTTCATTTACCATGTAAGGTTTTATAACCTAGGAAACTATAAGAAAGTGAATGTTCTGTATAATAATAGTTTATTAAAAGTATCTTAACTATTGAAAACAAGCGTATTACTTAACCAAATGTTTGCAACTTGTTCTTTTCTTTTCGCTATTAATTGATTGAAAACACTTATGATATCTTTGAAAACCAATTCCATGTGTTCAAATTGTGTTTTGATATGTTCAATATTTCTTTTACAATCTTAGTCTATTAATTGATTGAAACACTTATGAATATCGTTGAAAAACAATCTCATGTGTTAGAATTCTGTTTTCGTATGTTCTAAGGTCTATTAATTGATTCAAACACCTAGGATACACCCTTGAAAAACCATTTCATGTGTTCAAATTGTATTTTGATATGTTTAATACTTCTTTTACAACCCAAGGTCTATTCATTGATTGAAACACTTATGATATCTTTGAAAAACAATTTCACGTGTTAAAATTGTGTTTCAATATGTTTAATACTTCTTTCATTTACAATCTAAGGTTTTATAACCTAGGAAACTATAAGAAAGTGAATGTTCTGTGTAATAATAGTTTATTAAAAGTATCTTAACTATTGAAAACAAGCGTATCACTTAACCAAATGTTTGCAACTTGTTATTTTCTTTTCGCTATTAATTGATTGAAAACACTTATGATATCTTTGAAAACCAATTCCATGTGTTCAAATTGTGTTTTGATATGTTCAATATTTCTTTTACAATCTTAGTCTATTAATTGATTGAAACACTTATAAATATCGTTGAAAAACAATCTCATGTGTTAGAATTGTGTTTTCGTATGTTCTAAGGTTTATTAATTGATTCAAACACCTAGGATACACCCTTGAAAAACCAATTCATCTGTTCAAATTGTATTTTGATATGTTTAATACTTCTTTCATTTACAATCTAAGGTTTTATAACTTAGGAAACTATAAGAAAGTGAATGTTCTGTATAATAATAGTTTATTAAAAGTATCTTAACTATTGAAAACAAGCGTATTACTTAACCAAATGTTTGCAACTTGTTCTTTACTTTTCGCTATTAGTTGATTGAAAACACTTATGATATCTTTGAAAACCAATTCCATGTGTTCAAATTGTGTTTCGATATGTTCAATATTTCTTTTACAATCTTAGTCTATTAATTGATTGAAACACTTATGAATATCGTTGAAAAACAATCTCATGTGTTAGAATTGTGTTTTCGTATGTTCTAAGGTCTATTAATTGATTCAAACACCTAGGATACATACACCCTTGAAAAACCATTTCATGTGTTCAAATTGTATTTTGATATGTTTAATACTTCTTTTACAACCCAAGGTCTATTCATTGATTGAAACACTTATGATATCTTTGAAAAACAATTTCACGTGTTAAAATTGTGTTTTGATATGTTTAATACTTCTTTCATTTACAATCTAAAGTTTTATAACCTAGGAAACTATAAGAAAGTGAATGTTCTGTATAATAATAGTTTATTAAAAGTATCTTAACTATTGAAAACAAGCGTATTACTTAACTAAATGTTTGCAACTTGTTCTTTTCTTTTCGCTATTAGTTGATTGAAAACACTTATGATATCTTTGAAAACCAATTCCATGTGTTCAAATTGTGTTTTGATATGTTCAATATTTCTTTTACAATCTTAGTCTATTAATTGATTGAAACACTTTTGTGAATATCGTTGAGAAACAATCTCATGTGTTAGAATTGTGTTTTCGTATGTTCTAAGGTCTATTAATTGATTCAAACACCTAGGATACACCCTTGAAAAACCATTTCACGTGTTCAAATTGTATTTTGATATGTTTAATACTTCTTTTACAACCCAAGGTCTATTCATTGATTGAAACACTTATGATATCTTTGAAAAACAATTTCACGTGTTAAAATTGTGTTTTGATATGTTTAATACTTCTTTCATTTACAATCTAAGGTTTTATAACCTAGGAAACTATAAGAAAGAGAATGTTCTGTGTAATAATAGTTTATTAAAAGTATCTTAACTATTGAAAACAAGCGTATTACTTAACCAAATGTTTGCAACTTTTTCTTTTCTTTTCGCTATTAATTGATTGAAAACACTTATGATATCTTTGAAAACCAATTCCTTGTGTTCAAATTGTGTTTTGATATGTTCAATATTTTGTTTTACAATCTTAGTCTATTAATTGATTGAAACACTTATGAATATCGTTGAAAAACAATCTCATGTGTTAGAATTGTGTTTTCGTATGTTCTAAGGTCTATTAATTGATTCAAACACCTAGGATACACCCTTGAAAAACCATTTCACGTGTTCAAATTGTATTTTGATATGTTTAATACTTCTTTTACAACCCAAGGTCTATTCATTGATTGAAACACTTATGATATCTTTGAAAAACAATTTCACGTGTTAAAATTGTGTTTTGATATGTTTAATACTTCTTTCATTTACAATCTATGGTTTTATAACCTAGGAAACTATAAGAAAGTGAATGTTCTGTGTAATAATAGTTTATTAAAAGTATCTTAACTATTGAAAACAAGCGTATTACTTAACCAAATGTTTGCAACTTGTTCTTTTCTTTTCGCTATTAATTGATTGAAAACACTTATGATATCTTTGAAAACCAATTCCATGTGTTCAAATTGTGTTTTGATATGTTCAATATTTCTTTTACAATCTTAGTCTATTAATTGATTGAAACACTTTTATGAAGATCGTTGAAAAACAATCTCTTGTGTTAGAATTGTGTTTTCGTATGTTCTAAGGTCTATTAATTGATTCAAACACCTAGGATACACCCTTGAAAAACCAATTCATGTGTTCAAATTGTATTTTGATATGTTTAATACTTCTTTCATTTACAATCTAAGGTTTTATAACTTAGGAAACTATAAGAAAGTGAATGTTCTGTATAATAATAGTTTATTAAAAGTATCTTAACTATTGAAAACAAGCGTATTACTTAACCAAATGTTTGCAACTTGTTCTTTTCTTTTCCCTATTAGTTGATTGAAAACACTTATGATATCTTTGAAAACCAATTCCATGTGTTCAAATTGTGTTTTGATATGTTCAATATTTCTTTTACAATCTTAGTCTATTAATTGATTGAAACACTTTTATGAATATCGATGAAAAACAATCTCATGTGTTAGAATTGTGTTTTCGTATGTTCTAAGGTCTATTAATTGATTCAAACACCTAGGATACATACACCCTTGAAAAACCATTTCATGTGTTCAAATTGTATTTTGATATGTTTAATACTTCTTTTACAACCCAAGGTCTATTCATTGATTGAAACACTTATGATATCTTTGAAAAACAATTTCACGTGTTAAAATTGTGTTTTGATATGTTTAATACTTCTTTCATTTACAATCTAAAGTTTTATAACCTAGGAAACTATAAGAAAGTGAATGTTCTGTATAATAATAGTTTATTAAAAGTATCTTAACTATTGAAAACAAGCGTATTACTTAACTAAATGTTTGCAACTTGTTCTTTTCTTTTCGCTATTAGTTTATTGAAAACACTTATGATATCTTTGAAAACCAATTCCATGTGTTCAAATTGTGTTTTGATATGTTCAATATTTCTTTTACAATCTTAGTCTATTAATTGATTGAAACACTTTTGTGAATATCGTTGAGAAACAATCTCATGTGTTAGAATTGTGTTTTCGTATGTTCTAAGGTCTATTAATTGATTCAAACACCTAGGATACACCCTTGAAAAACCATTTCATGTGTTCAAATTATATTTTGATATGTTTAATACTTCTTTTACAACCCAAGGTCTATTCATTGATTGAAACACTTATGATATCTTTGAAAAACAATTTCACGTGTTAAAATTGTGTTTTGATATGTTTAATACTTCTTTCATTTACAATCTAAGGTTTTATAACCTAGGAAACTATAAGAAAGAGAATGTTCTGTGTAATAATAGTTTATTAAAAGTATCTTAACTATTGAAAACAAGCGTATTACTTAACCAAATGTTTGCAACTTGTTCTTTTCTTTTCGCTATTAATTGATTGAAAACACTTATGATATCTTTGAAAACCAATTCCATGTGTTCAAATTGTGTTTTGATATGTTCAATATTTCTTTTACAATCTTAGTCTATTAATTGATTGAAATACTTTTATGAATATCGATGAAAAACAATCTCATGTGTTAGAATTGTGTTTTCGTATGTTCTAAGGTCTATTAATTGATTCAAACACCTAGGATACATACACCCTTGAAAAACCATTTCACGTGTTCAAATTGTATTTTGATATGTTTAATACTTCTTTTACAACCCAAGGTCTATTCATTGATTGAAACACTTATGATATCTTTGAAAAACAATTTCACGTGTTAAAATTGTGTTTTGATATGTTTAATACTTCTTTCATTTACAATCTATGGTTTTATAACCTAGGAAACTATAAGAAAGTGAATGTTCTGTGTAATAATAGTTTATTAAAAGTATCTTAACTATTGAAAACAAGCGTATTACTTAACCAACTGTTTGCAACTTGTTCTTTTCTTTTCGCTATTAATTGATTGAAAACACTTATGATATCTTTGAAAACCAATTCCATGTGTTCAAATTGTGTTTTGATATGTTCAATATTTCTTTTACAATCTTAGTCTATTAATTGATAGAAACACTTATGAATATCGTTGAAAAACAATCTCATGTGTTAGAATTGTGTTTTCGTATATTCTAAGGTCTATTAATTGATTCAAACACCTAGGATACACCCTTGAAAAACCATTTCATGTGTTCAAATTGTATTTTGATATGTTTAATACTTCTTCTACAACCCAAGGTCTATTCATTGATTGAAACACTTATGATATCTTTGAAAAACAATTTCATGTGTTAAAATTGTGTTTTGATATGTTTAATACTTGTTTCATTTACAATCTAAGGTTTTATAACCTAGGAAACTATAAGAAAGTGAATGTTCTGTGTAATAATAGTTTATTAAAAGTATCTTAACTATTGAAAACAAGCGTATTACTTAACCAAATGTTTGCAACTTGTTCTTTTCTTTTCGCTATTAATTGGTTGAAAACACTTATGATATCTTTGAAAACCAATTCCATGTGTTCAAATTGTGTTTTGATATGTTCAATATTTCTTTTACAATCTTAGTCTATTAATTGATTGAAACACTTATGAATATCGTTGAAAAACAATCTCATGTGTTAGAATTGTGTTTTCGTATGTTCTAAGGTCTATTAATTGATTCAAACACCTAGGATACACCCTTGAAAAACCATTTCATGTGTTCAAATTGTATTTTGATATGTTTAATACTTCTTTTACAACCCAAGGTCTATTCATTGATTGAAACACTTATGATATCTTTGAAAAACAATTTCACGTGTTAAAATTGTGTTTTGATATGTTTAATACTTCTTTCATTTACAATCTAAGGTTTTATAACCTAGGAAACTATAAGAAAGAGAATATTCTGTGTAATAATAGTTTATTAAAAGTATCTTAACTATTGAAAACAAGCGTATTACTTTACCAAATGTTTGCAACTTGTTCTTTTCTTTACGCTATTAATTGATTGAAAACACTTATGATATCTTTGAAAACCAATTCCATGTGTTCAAATTGTGTTTTGATATGTTCAATATTTCTTTTACAATCTTAGTCTATTAATTGATTGAAACACTTATGAATATCGTTGAAAAACAATCTCATGTGTTAGAATTGTGTTTTCGTATGTTCTAAGGTCTATTAATTGATTCAACGACCTAGGATACACCCTTGAAAAACCATTTCATGTGTTCAAATTGTATTTTGATATGTTTAATACTTCTTTTACAACCCAAGGTCTATTCATTGATTGAAACACTTATGATATCTTTGAAAAACAATTTCACGTGTTAAAATTGTGTTTTGATATGTTTAATACTTCTTTCATTTACAATCTAAGGTTTTATAACCTAGGAAACTATAAGAAAGTGAATGTTCTGTATAATAATAGTTTATTAAAAGTATCTTAACTATTGAAAACAAGCGTATTACTTAACCAAATGTTTGCAACTTGTTCTTTTCTTTTCGCTATTAACTGGTTGAAAACACTTATGATATCTTTGAAAACTAATTCCATGTGTTCAAATTGTGTTTTGATATGTTCAATATTTCTTTTACAATCTTAGTCTATTAATTGATTGAAACACTTATGAATATCGTTGAAAAATAATCTCATGTGTTAGAATTGTGTTTTCGTATGTTCTAAGGTCTATTAATTGATTCAAACACCTAGGATACTCCCTTGAAAAACCATTTCATGTGTTCAAATTGTATTTTGATATGTTTAATAATTCTTTTACAACCCAAGGTCTATTCATTGATTGAAACACTTATGATATCTTTGAAAAACAATTTCACGTGTTAAAATTGTGTTTTAATTGTTTAATACTTCTTTCATTTACAATCTAAGGTTTTATAACCTAGGAAACTATAAGAAAGTGAATGTTCTGTATAATAATAGTTTATTAAAAGTATCTTAACTATTGAAAACAAGCGTATTACTTAACTAAATGTTTGCAACTTGTTCTTTTCTTTTCGCTATTAATTGATTGAAAACACTTATGATATCTTTGAAAACCAATTCCATGTGTTCAAATTGTGTTTTGATATGTTCAATATTTGTTTTACAATCTTAGTCTATTAATTGATTGAAACACTTATGAATATCGTTGAAAAACAATCTCATGTGTTAGAATTGTGTTTTCGTATGTTCTAAGGTCTATTAATTGATTCAAACACCTAGGATACACCCTTGAAAAACCATTTCATGTGTTCAAATTGTATTTTGATATGTTTAATACTTCTTTTACAACCCAAGGTCTATTCATTGATTGAAACACTTATGATATCTTTGAAAAACAATTTCACGTGTTAAAATTGTGTTTTGATATGTTTAATACTTCTTTCATTTACAATCTAAGGTTTTATAACGTAGGAAACTATAAGAAAGTGAATGTTCTGTGTAATAATAGTTTATTAAAAGTATCTTAACTATTGAAAACAAGCGTATTACTTAACCAACTGTTTGCAACTTGTTCTTTTCTTTTCGCTATTAATTGATTGAAAACACTTATGATATCTTTGAAAACCAATTCCATGTGTTCAAATTGTGTTTTGATATGTTCAATATTTCTTTTACAATCTTAGTCTATTAATTGATTGAAACACTTATGAATATCGTTGAAAAACAATCTCATGTGTTAGAATTGTGTTTTCGTATGTTCTAAGGTCTATTAATTGATTCAAACACCTAGGATACACCCTTGAAAAACCATTTCATGTGTTCAAATTGTATTTTGATATGTTTAATACTTCTTTTACAACCCAAGGTCTATTCATTGATTGAAACACTTATGATATCTTTGAAAAACAATTTCATGTGTTAAAATTGTGTTTTGATATGTTTAATACTTGTTTCATTTACAATCTAAGGTTTTATAACCTAGGAAACTATAAGAAAGTGAATGTTCTGTGTAATAATAGTTTATTAAAAGTATCTTAACTATTGAAAACAAGCGTATTACTTAACCAAATGTTTGCAACTTGTTCTTTTCTTTTCGCTATTAATTTGTTGAAAACACTTATGATATCTTTGAAAACCAATTCCATGTGTTCAAATTGTGTTTTGATATGTTCAATATTTCTTTTACAATCTTAGTCTATTAATTGATTGAAACACTTATGAATATCGTTGAAAAACAATCTCATGTGTTAGAATTGTGTTTTCGTATGTTCTAAGGTCTATTAATTGATTCAAACACCTAGGATACACCCTTGAAAAACCATTTCATGTGTTCAAATTGTATTTTGATATGTTTAATACTTCTTTTACAACCCAAGGTCTATTCATTGATTGAAACACTTATGATATCTTTGAAAAACAATTTCACGTGTTAAAATTGTGTTTTGATATGTTTAATACTTCTTTCATTTACAATCTAAGGTTTTATAACGTAGGAAACTATAAGAAAGTGAATGTTCTGTGTAATAATAGTTTATTAAAAGTATCTTAACTATTGAAAACAAGCGTATTACTTAACCAACTGTTTGCAACTTGTTCTTTTCTTTTCGCTATTAATTGATTGAAAAC
Organism: Phaseolus vulgaris; assembly: GCF_051622355.1. NCBI lineage: Eukaryota > Viridiplantae > Streptophyta > Magnoliopsida > Fabales > Fabaceae > Phaseolus > Phaseolus vulgaris. The sequence continues at coordinate 26,780,122 of NC_143505.1, read as the reverse complement.
ACTTATGATATCTTTGAAAACCAATTCCATGTGTTCAAATTGTGTTTTGATATGTTCAATATTTCTTTTACAATCTTAGTCTATTAATTGATAGAAACACTTATGAATATCGTTGAAAAACAATCTCATGTGTTAGAATTGTGTTTTCGTATATTCTAAGGTCTATTAATTGATTCAAACACCTAGGATACACCCTTGAAAAACCATTTCATGTGTTCAAATTGTATTTTGATATGTTTAATACTTCTTTTACAACCCAAGGTCTATTCATTGATTGAAACACTTATGATATCTTTGAAAAACAATTTCATGTGTTAAAATTGTGTTTTGATATGTTTAATACTTGTTTCATTTACAATCTAAGGTTTTATAACCTAGGAAACTATAAGAAAGTGAATGTTCTGTGTAATAATAGTTTATTAAAAGTATCTTAACTATTGAAAACAAGCGTATTACTTAACCAAATGTTTGCAACTTGTTCTTTTCTTTTCGCTATTAATTGGTTGAAAACACTTATGATATCTTTGAAAACCAATTCCATGTGTTCAAATTGTGTTTTGATATGTTCAATATTTCTTTTACAATCTTAGTCTATTAATTGATTGAAACACTTATGAATATCGTTGAAAAACAATCTCATGTGTTAGAATTGTGTTTTCGTATGTTCTAAGGTCTATTAATTGATTCAAACACCTAGGATACACCCTTGAAAAACCATTTCATGTGTTCAAATTGTATTTTGATATGTTTAATACTTCTTTTACAACCCAAGGTCTATTCATTGATTGAAACACTTATGATATCTTTGAAAAACAATTTCACGTGTTAAAATTGTGTTTTGATATGTTTAATACTTGTTTCATTTACAATCTAAGGTTTTATAACCTAGGAAACTATAAGAAAGTGAATGTTCTGTGTAATAATAGTTTATTAAAAGTATCTTAACTATTGAAAACAAGCGTATTACTTAACCAAATGTTTGCAACTTGTTCTTTTCTTTTCGCTATTAATTGGTTGAAAACACTTATGATATCTTTGAAAACCAATTCCATGTGTTCAAATTGTGTTTTGATATGTTCAATATTTCTTTTACAATCTTAGTCTATTAATTGATTGAAACACTTATGAATATCGTTGAAAAACAATCTCATGTGTTAAGATTGTGTTTTCGTATGTTCTAAGGTCTATTAATTGATTCAAACACCTAGGATACACCCTTGAAAAACCATTTCATGTGTTCAAATTGTATTTTGATATGTTTAATACTTCTTTTACAACCCAAGGTCTATTCATTGATTGAAACACTTATGATATCTTTGAAAAACAATTTCACGTGTTAAAATTGTGTTTTGATATGTTTAATACTTCTTTCATTTACAATCTAAGGTTTTATAACCTAGGAAACTATAAGAAAGTGAATGTTCTGTGTAATAATAGTTTATTAAAAGTATCTTAACTATTGAAAACAAGCGTATTACTTAACCAACTGTTTGCAACTTGTTCTTTTCTTTTCGCTATTAATTGATTGAAAACACTTATGATATCTTTGAAAACCAATTCCATGTGTTCAAATTGTGTTTTGATATGTTCAATATTTCTTTTACAATCTTAGTCTATTAATTGATTGAAACACTTATGAATATCGTTGAAAAACAATCTCATGTGTTAGAATTGTGTTTTCGTATGTTCTAAGATCTATTAATTGATTCAAACACCTAGGATACACCCTTGAAAAACCATTTCATGTGTTCAAATTGTATTTTGATATGTTTAATACTTCTTTTACAACCCAAGGTCTATTCATTGATTGAAACACTTATGATATCTTTGAAAAACAATTTCACGTGTTAAAATTGTGTTTTGATATGTTTAATACTTCTTTCATTTACAATCTAAGGTTTTATAACCTAGGAAACTATAAGAAAGTGAATGTTCTGTGTAATAATAGTTTATTAAAAGTATCTTAACTATTGAAAACAAGCGTATTACTTAACCAAATGTTTGCAACTTTTCTTTTCTTTTCGCTATTAATTGATTGAAAACACTTATGATATCTTTGAAAACCAATTCCATGTGTTCAAATTGTGTTTTGATATGTTCAATATTTCTTTTACAATCTTAGTCTATTAATTGATTGAAACACTTATGAATATCGTTGAAAAACAATCTCATGTGTTAGAATTGTGTTTTCGTATGTTCTAAGGTCTATTAATTGATTCAAACACCTAGGATACACCCTTGAAAAACCATTTCATGTGTTCAAATTGTATTTTGATATGTTTAATACTTCTTTTACAACCCAAGGTCTATTCATTGATTGAAACACTTATGATATCTTTGAAAAACAATTTCACGTGTTAAAATTGTGTTTTGATATGTTTAATACTTATTTCATTTACAATCTAAGGTTTTATAACCTAGGAAACTATAAGAAAGTGAATGTTCTGTGTAATAATAGTTTATTAAAAGTATCTTAACTATTGAAAACAAGCGTATTACTTAACCAAATGTTTGCAACTTTTCTTTTCTTTTCGCTATTAATTGATTGAAAACACTTATGATATCTTTGAAAACCAATTCCATGTGTTCAAATTGTGTTTTGATATGTTCAATATTTCTTTTACAATCTTAGTCTATTAATTGATTGAAACACTTATGAATATCGTTGAAAAACAATCTCATGTGTTAGAATTGTGTTTTCGTATGTTCTAAGGTCTATTAATTGATTCAAACACCTAGGATACACCCTTGAAAAACCATTTCATGTGTTCAAATTGTATTTTGATATGTTTAATACTTCTTTTACAACCCAAGGTCTATTCATTGATTGAAACACTTATGATATCTTTGAAAAACAATTTCACGTGTTAAAATTGTGTTTTAATTGTTTAATACTTCTTTCATTTACAATCTAAGGTTTTATAACCTAGGAAACTATAAGAAAGTGAATGTTCTTTATAATAATAGTTTATTAAAAGTATCTTAACTATTGAAAACAAGCGTATTACTTAACTAAATGTTTGCAACTTGTTCTTTTCTTTTCGCTATTAATTGATTGAAAACACTTATGATATCTTTGAAAACCAATTCCATGTGTTCAAATTGTGTTTTGATATGTTCAATATTTCTTTTACAATCTTAGTCTATTAATTGATTGAAACACTTATGAATATCGTTGAGAAACAATCTCATGTGTTAGAATTTTGTTTTCGTATGTTCTAAGGTCTATTAATTGATTCAAACACCTAGGATACACCCTTGAAAAACCATTTCATGTGTTCAAATTGTATTTTGATATGTTTAATACTTCTTTTACAACCCAAGGTCTATTCATTGATTGAAACACTTATGATATCTTTGAAAAACAATTTCACGTGTTAAAATTGTGTTTTAATTGTTTAATACTTCTTTCATTTACAATCTAAGGTTTTATAACCTAGGAAACTATAAGAAAGTGAATGTTCTGTATAATAATAGTTTATTAAAAGTATCTTAACTATTGAAAACAAGCGTATTACTTAACTAAATGTTTGCAACTTGTTCTTTTCTTTTCGCTATTAATTGATTGAAAAGGCTTATGATATCTTTGAAAACCAATTCCATGTGTTCAAATTGTGTTTTGATATGTTCAATATTTCATTTACGATCTTAGTCTATGAATTGATTGAAACACTTAGGAATATCGTTGAAAAACAATCTCATGTGTTAGAATTGTGTTTTCGTATGTTCTAAGGTCTATTAATTGATTCAAACACCTAGGATACACCCTTGAAAAACCATTTCATGTGTTCAAATTGTATTTTGATATGTTTAATACTTCTTTTACAACCCAAGGTCTATTCATTGATTGAAACACTTATGATATCTTTGAAAAACAATTTCACGTGTTAAAATTGTGTTTTAATTGTTTAATACTTCTTTCATTTACAATCTAAGGTTTTATAACCTAGGAAACTATAAGAAAGTGAATGTTCTGTATAATTATAGTTTATTAAAAGTATCTTAACTATTGAAAACAAGCGTATTACTTAACTAAATGTTTGCAACTTGTTCTTTTCTTTTCGCTATTAATTGATTGAAAACACTTATGATATCTTTGAAAACCAATTCCATGTGTTCAAATCGTGTTTTGATATGTTCAATATTTCTTTTACAATCTTAGTCTATTAATTGATTGAAACACTTATGAATATCGTTGAAAAACAATCTCATGTGTTAGAATTGTATTTTCGTATGTTCTAAGGTCTTGATCCTGCCTGTTGACCGGAGCGCTGGAAAATGCCTCGTCAAAGGATCGACGTGCGCGCCGCTCCTCACCTCCGTTCCTCCTCCGGATCTATCTCAAGAACCTGCAAAGAAACGATACGGCGCCGCTGCGGCCGATCGCACTCCGACGCTCAAGTCAGTGGCGGTATCACCAAATACTAAGAACTGGAACTGTGCAAATCTCTCTCACAAACAGCTCTGTCACTCGCAAGCGTAAAGTGTATGAACTGAACGCGCGTACCTTAGAAAATCTGTTAGGAACTCTTATATACCTGGTGGTTTTCTCTCTCCTGGCAGTTACAGGCTTGGACACGTGGCCTGCATCCAACCGTACACGTGCCATCATCTGGAGGCTCACTGACTTGGCGCTGCTTCTACTCTCATTTTGGCTAAGTTACCTATGCATGGTACTGCCCAGTGCATAGCTAACTCAGGAGTGCGATCTCTACTGAAACTGGCGAGGTAGGGCCTTCATACACCTTCCCTGTGGTCTCGCCGGCCGCCTTCATAATCTGCTTCTCCTTTAACTTCGGCGATGTGCTTGTTCTGGCGATCTCCGACTGTCTGGTCGCCTGAGTCTGCATCTGGCGACTTCGTCCTCAACCTGGCGATCGCCTATTCTGGTACGCTGGAGACCGGAACACGCCAACTTAACTATCGGCGACTACACGTGCCTCCCGACTTCCTTCCCAACTGTCAACCTGGTGCCTATACTGTAGCAGGATGCCACGTCATCGCATCCGACCACCAGGGCGGTACACAAGACCCCAGTCTTAAGCGAGGACTTGTCTAGCGAAAAGACTGAAAAAGCCTTCGTTAACACCGGTCTACGTGGCATGGGCGCAGAATTCCAAGCGGTAGTACTTTCTGCTGCTCTGACGCTCCACCAAACTCTTCATGCATTATTCGACACGTGGCTCTCATCAACGGCCATCTTCATCTGCCGTTAGCGCTTCCCAAAACCGTTCGAAAACCCCTAAACCCCTTACGCTCCTACTGTTCCATCACTTTCTTCACACTTGCATACGCTCTCATTCCTTTCTGCGAAAGCTCTCGACGTTCCTCGACGCTCCAGATCACCACCTCCCTTCAACATTCTCCCGATCATCGAAAGGTAACTACTTTCCCTCATCTGCTGTGTTTTCTCGCATTTTCACCGATTTGCATCATCCTGTAACTGTCTGGTGCATACGCTGTGGGCTGTTTTCCATTTCTCCTTCTCGTAACTTAGGGCTCTGCCGATCGTCGCAACGAACTCACATTCGTTCGTCCTTCACCTTCCATTCATGATTGAGTCAGCCTTTGTAACCCTCCTGATCATTTTTCCTTCCTCCTTCGTTTGCAGTTGCTACCATGACTCGCACGAAGATCACCCCGAACCCCCCTCCGTCAGCGCGAAACCCCCATTCACAAGCACACGACTCTACGCAAGTTCGTGGTGCTCCCTCTTCGCAGGCTGTGAGGCCCGCGTCTTCTCAAACCACTCTGGCCCAGGCGACTCCACCAAACGCTGGAGGAGCCCCCACCCCACTGCCAGACTTCAAGACGTTATACTCATGGGCTAACTCAACCCTCTTAAAGGAAACGTCGTCGGTGAACACCGCGGGAGCGGTTCTGCGATTGACCAATGGGGACGAGGCCCACCAATCATTCCACAAGGAGCACGATGAGAGAATGATGGTGCTGCCTTGCCCAGCCACCCTGCCAGTGTGTGCCGATGATAAAGTGAGCGCCGACGGGCCCTTCTGCTTCGTCTACACCACTTTCTTCAAGAAAGTTAAACTCAGGTTCCCTCTTACTCGATTTGAGAGGGAACTCTTAACCGAGCTCAACATCGCTGCCGCCCAGCTTCACCCCAACAGCTGGGCGTTCGTCCGAGCTTTTGAGGTAACGTGCGCCCACCTGGGGTTGCCTGCGTCAGTGGACGTATTTTTATTTCTGTTTGAGGCCAAACACCCAGGCGATCGCCTTTGGGTCAGTCTGAACGCCATTGCTGGGAGATCCATCTTCACCATCTTCCAGCAGTCGTATAAGGATTGGAAGGGGAAGTTCATCCGGGTCCGCGCAAACGACAAAGACCCTTCCCTTCTCGACGGTTTCCCCTTGTACTGGGTGGACAAGGGGAAAAAGGAGTCCAAGAGCTGCTTCAGGAGGCCCAGAAGTCCTGATAGCATGGGAGCTTTGGACAGAGACCTTTGTCTCTTCTGGAAGAGGGTGGCAGATGCCCACATAACATTCTTGACCCCCACCCTGATTTCCTTCGAGTTCTTTGAGGACCAGTTGGAATTCCAAATAGGTTAGGACGCTACATCCTTGTCTTGACATGCTTCTGATATTGCTTCTGGGCGTCTTGTGCAATACACACAAGACTTTGGTTTCATCTTTTCTGCATATGCCCGCTTTGCTGTCTTATTGTATACTTACCCCTTTCTCCTTTGAGCTAACTTATGCACTTTCATTTCATGCAGACACCATGTTGGGTAAGAACATGCTCGCCGATTTAAAGGCGCTCGCCCGCAACCACGGGTTGGCAACCGGCTCCCAGACGGTTCCCAACTCAGCGGTCGAGAAGGCCATCATCCAGGGGCGATCACCGCCTAAGGCGCCCGCCCAACGAAAGAAACTGGTCCTTAAGAGGCCAAAGCGGAAGGCCCCCCAAGTTGTCCAAGAGGATGAGGAAGAGGACGACGAGGTCACTGAGGATGGCCTCGTTACAAAGAGGACAAGGGTGGCACCACCTTCTCCACCTGCCCCACCCCCTCTTCCAGCTTCAACACCACCGTCAACACCTGCCCCTCCTCCCTCATCGCCAACGCCACGAGCCCCTTCACCACCAGTCCAAGCAGTCCCATTGGCCACTGCGCCACCTGCAACTGAGGCCCAAGAGCCAAACTTCTTAGAGGACCCCCCGAGCGCCTCCACTCCACATATATCAGCAGGAGGGGGCCCTCCTTCCAACACCTCAGCTGCAGGAGTCGTTCCAATCGGGGATGAGGCCGCTCACACCTCTCCAATCCTAATCACCGAGTCCCCGATTGCGTCGCCGCGCCAAGAAGCAAACACCGAAAATATTGCTAAGGAAGGCGGCGACGAGAACCCTCAACAAGCCCCCCTGGCGCCTCTCCAAGCTGCAAATCTTTCCCTCGAGGTGACGAGGATGTGGGAACCTCTGACTGCTAAACTCAAAACCATTGCAGAGGATATCCCATCAATCATAACGAGAGCTGTGGAGAGCTCCACCAGGCGGCTACAGGATGACATCTACAACCTCAAGACCGAGAACAGCACAATGAAGGTCGAGGTGGAGAAGGTGTCATTCAGCCTAACGCTCGCGGAAATGGAACATTCTCGAGTGGAGGATGCCCTAAACACCGAGCTTAGGCTTGCGCGCAAGGAAGCTGTCGACCTTCGCCGCAAAGTCCACGAACTTGCCCAAGAAAAGGTCGAACTTGAAAGCAGAATCGTGCCTCTGCGTACCAAGGCGAGCAACCTGGAGGCTCAAATTCAAGCCAATGCCGACAAGGTACAGAAGCTGGAGCAAAGATCGATCGACCGCGAGAAGCTACTTGGGCAAGTAGAGAAAGCAAGAGACGACGCCATGGCTGATCTCTCCGAGGCAAACAAAGAGAAGGTGAAGATGGTTGCCGAGTTGGCCCAGGCTCAAACAGAATCTAAGAAGGTGGCTGACGACCTTCTTCAAGCTCAAGAGACCAACAAACAACTCCAAAAACAGGTCGAAGAGCTGGAGCAGTAGAACAAGGAGCTTAAGCAGCAGGTTGAAGGATTTCAAAAGCAAATTGAAGAACTTAAACTAAGCTCTGCTCAGATTCTGGTTGCTGGGTTTGATGCCGCTCGAGAACAGTTTGCATGCCTCTTCCCTGATCTTGACCTTAGCATGGTGTCGTTAGACAACGAAGTTGTAGATGGGAAGGTCGTTCCCGCCGAAGGCTCAACCAACTCTACCCCATCTGCCTCTTTATGAATTCACTTGTATTTATCTTGTAAAAACTCTTGCACATGTATTTTGAACAGCTACTTATTTCAATAGTGAAACTTGGACATGTCTTCTGACTTCTCTTGAGCGCTTTACTTTCTTTGTATGCCTAACTCTGCTACGTTTAACTTAGCGATTTTGCAAACATGACCTTTGGCGTAACTTCTTCGAGCTGATTCAAACTTAAACAATAATCGCTTTAAACAACTTGTACCCCTGAGGCACTAACCTGATCGTAAGAAAAGTTCCAAGCAATGAACTGTGATTCAATCATTGGTTCAAACAACGTCCCACTTGACCCGCTTTATCAAACAAGCTTCTTCCACCCTCTTCGCCATACCTGAACTCGTTCAAGACGAGAAGGATTTTATCTTGCCTATACTCGCGCACAGGCGAGAAGGTCTTTTAACTCGCCTGAACTCGCTCATCGGCGAGAAGGACTTTTACTCGCCTGAACTCGCTCATCGGCGAGAAGGACTTTAAACGGCCTTAACTCGCTCGACGGCGAGAAGGACTTTGTCAGGTGCCTCAACTTGCCCAGGGTGTACATCTCCTCCCCCCTGGATGCACTGAGGACCTTTTCTTTCTCACGCCTGCACTCGCTCGACGGCGAGGAGGTCTTTGATGGGCCTTAGTTCGCACAACGGCGATAAGGACTTTATCCGGTGCCTCAACTTGCCCAGGGCGTACATCTCCTCCCCCCTGGATGCACTGAGGACCTTTCTCGCCTGCGCCCGCACAACGGCGAGGAGGTCTTTAACTTGCCTCTGCGTTGCCCCGGGAGTTACATCTTCTCGCTCCCAGAAACAAGGAGGACTTTTTCTCTTTCTCGCCTGCACCCGCACAACGGCGAGGAGGTCTATAACTCGCCTCAAAACGCGCGAGGGCGTTGAGGTCTTCCATCTGGTGCCTCCGATCGTCGAAAAACGATGAGGACTTTAAAAACTTAACTGGTGCCTCTAATCGCCGAAAAACGATGAGGACTTTAAAACTTAACTGGTGCCTCTAATCGCCGAAAAACGATGAGGACTTTAAAAACTTAACTGGTGCCTCTAATCGCCGAAAAACGATGAGGACTTTAAAACTTAACTGGTGCCTCTAATCGCCGAAAAACGATGAGGACTTTAAAACTTTAGAAAACACGCGACATATCTTTTCGTGCCTCAAATCATGTACGAATGACAAGGTCTTTCTTCGAAACTTTTGGAAATAACACATATGCGATCTGAAAACACCTTATACTTCGAAAACTCTTCTTTTATTGGGTGGCCTCATTAAAAACCCTCCTTAGGGAAAAAAGAGTGCCCCCTTAAAACTGTTTTAACAGAGACATTGCAATGTAATATTTGTGTTTGTCTTTACTTACAAAGCTCTTAGCTATAGTACAACTTCAGGTGTGTGGCGTTCCAGGTACGAGGGATCGCCCCCCCTTCCAACGTCTCCAAGCGATAGGCTCCGTTCCCGAGTGCCTCGGTTATTCTGAACGGTCCAGTCCACTTGAGTGATAGCTTATTCTCCATCTCGTACTGGTGGGCCTTTCTCATCACCAGATTGCCTTCTCTAAACTGCCTTGGCATCACCTTTGAGTTGTACCTTCGCTCGACCCTTCTCTTCACCGCCTCAGCCTTCAGCCTTGCCTCCTCCCTGACTTCGTCCAGCAGATCCAGGTTCAGTCTTCTCTCTTCATTCGAGTCTTCCTCTACAAAGTTCTGGAATCTCGGCGAGCTCTCCTGAATCTCGACTGGAATCATGGCATCACACCCATAGACCAAGCTAAACGGGGTCTCATGGGTTCCTGACTGCTCGGTGGTGTGGTACGCCCAAACTATTCGGGGTACCTCCTCAGCCCAACTCCCCTTGGCTTTCTCGAGCCTCCTCTTCAAACCTCTCAGCAACACCCGGTTAGCTGATTCCACCTGGCCATTAGTCTGAGGGTGCTCGACGGATGCAAACACTTGCTGAATTCCGACCCCTTCGCAAAGCTTCTTCAATAGGTGGCTCGCAAACTGAGTCCCATTATCTGATACCAGGCGCTTAGGCACTCCAAACCGGCACACAATATTCTTCCATACGAAGCCTTCGATCTTGTGCGCGGTGATCTGGGCCACTGGTTCTGCTTCAATCCACTTGGTGAAATATTCAATCGCCACCACCAGGTACTTCATCTGCCTGATCGCCAGTGGAAAAGGTCCCAGGATGTCGATTCCCCAAGTATGAAACGGCCAAGGGCTATAGATCGACTTCAACTCCTCGGGAGGCGCCTTGTGCCAATCGGCGTGCTGCTGGCATTGTTTGCAGCACTGGGCGTACTTCTTGCAATCTTCTCTCATGGATGGCCAATAGTAGCCTGCACGGAGAGTCCTCGCGGCCAGAGCTCGACCCCCGACGTGACTTCCACATATTCCTTCGTGGAGCTCTGCCATAATTCTCGTGCACTTCTCGCCGTGTATACATTCCAGGAGTGGGTGAGTGAATCCAAACCTGTACAGATCGCCATCAATCAATGTATACTTGCTGGAATTTTTCTTTACCTTCCTAGCTTCTGCTGGATCCAGCGGGAGGAGACCATCTGCCAAGCACCGCTTGTACTGTGTTATCCAAGTGTCTGGCTCGTGGGTGGCGCAGACCTGCATCACGTCCACCTTCTCTCCTCGACATGCTCTAATTCTTGGCGATCTCAGGGTTTCTTGCGTCAAAGACTTATGGCTTCTCGCTGCTCTCTCCGTCGACCTGCTTATCTGAAGGACCAGGTGATCTGCTACAAATGCCCTCGGCGTCTTCAAAGTTTCTTGAATCACTGTCCTCTGCCTACCCCCCTTGCCCGAACTGGCGAGCTTAGCAAGCAAGTCAGCTCGGGCATTCTGTTCTCGGGGCACATGCACCACTTCAAAAGAGGCAAAGGAACTCTTCAATTCCTGCACATACGCCAAGTAAGCCGCCATTTGTGGATCTTTAGCCTGGAACTCGCCTGTTACTTGCCCTGTGACTAGCAGCGAGTCACTCTTAGCCATCAGCACTCTGGCTCCCATCTCTTTAGCCAGCAGAATCCCGGCGATCAGCGCCTCATACTCTGCTTGATTGTTGCTGGCTTTGAAGGCGAATCTCAACGATTGTTCGATCAGCACGCCGTTGGGTCCTTCCAATATGACTCCAGCACCGCTACCCTGCTGGTTTGACGATCCGTCCACCGAGAGTACCCAACGGAAATCATCTCCTTCAACCCGCGTCGCCTCTGAAGAGAGCTCAACTATGAAATCAGCGAAGACTTGTCCCTTGATCGGGCCTCGGGGCTCATATTTAATGTCAAATTCTGACAATTCGACTGCCCACTTCACCATTCTTCCTGCAACGTCAGGTTTCTTCAAGACCTTCTGGATGGGCAGGTCAGTCATCACCAGTATTGTGAAACTGTGGAAATAGTGGCGCAACCTCCTCGCCGAAAACACCACAGCCAATGCAGCCTTCTCTAGGGCCTGATATCTCGTTTCTGGGCCCTGCAACACTTTACTCACGAAATAAATAGGTTTCTGAGCCTGATCCTGGTCCTGGGCGAGCACAGCACTCACCGCCCTCTCAGTCACAGCGAAATACAACCTGAGAGGGATTCCCGCCAGTGGTTTGCACAAAACCGGCGGGCTCGCCAAATATTCCTTCAGCTTGACGAAAGCTTCCTCGCACTCTTTCGTCCAAGCGAACTTGTTATTGCGCCGCAGACACTGGAAATAGGGATGTCCCTTTTCTCCGCTCGCTGACACGAAGCGGGATAGGGCCGCCATCCGACCCGTTAGCTGCTGGACTTCTTTCACTGTAGTCGGGCTTCTCATCGCCAAGATGGCGGCACACTTGTCCGGGTTGGCCTCTATTCCTCTTTCAGTTAAAAGAAAACCCAAGAACTTCCCAGCCTCCACGCCGAAAATGCATTTCTCCGGGTTGAGCTTCAACGTGAACTTGGCGATCGTCGCGAACAATTCTTCCAAGTCTGCAACGTGCTTGCTTTTCTCCTGCGAGGTCACGACCATGTCATCGACGTAAGCTTGCACGTTCCTTCCCAGCATTGGTGCAAGTACTCGATCCATCAGCCTCTGGTACGTGGCCCCCGCGTTCTTCAGCCCGAACGGCATCACCTTATAGCAGTAGCACGACCTCTCCGTCATGAAGGCTGTTTTTTCTTCATCCATGGGATGCATCTTGATCTGATTATAGCCCGAGAAGGCGTCCAGGAAACTCAGCAGCTTGCACCCTGCAGCACTATCAACCAGGGCATCAATGCTTGGTAAAGGATACGAATCCTTTGGGCAAGCCTTATTCAGGTCGGTGAAATCGACGCACATGCGCCATTTCCCGTTGCTCTTCTTTACCAGCACGACATTTGCCAGCCACTCAGGGTACTGGACTTCCCTGATGTGGCCTGCAGCGAGGAGTTTCTGGGTCTCATCCTTGATCGCCTGCCTCCTTTCTTCATTAAATTTCCTCCTTCTTTGCCGCACCGGTCTCACCATGTTGTCCATCGCCAGATGATGGCACAAGAAGTCGGGATCGATCCCGGGCATGTCCGAAGCAGACCAGGCAAACGCGTCCAGATGCCGTTCAATCACCTTGGCGATCTGGTCCTGGAGATCGACCTCCAGAGATCTTCCGAGCTTGAAAACCTTCCCCCCGATCTCCTTCTCGAGCCACTGCTCGACGGGTTTGGGCCTGGACTCTCTGGCGATCACCGCCTTGGTGATTCCGAGTTCCCTTGCTTCCTCTGGGCGATTCCGCGCCTCTTCCTCCTCCAGGGCAGCATTCCTCTCCCCCAGCTCAGCATCTACCATCTCTACGTCCCTTCCGGCGGCCTCCTCCATTATCGGCGGTCTGGGCTTCACGCCGGGAGGTGGGGTGGTTGTGACATAGCTCACTGATCTTTTATTTTTCAGGCTATTTTCATAGCACTTTTTCGCTTCCTTCTGATCAGACTTTATCGTGATCACCACCCCTTCCATGGACGGCAGCTTCACGTTCATATGCCGAGTCGATGGAATTGCGCCTATCCTGTTGAGAGTGGGCCTTCCCAGCAGGATGTTATATGCTGAAGGGGCGTTTACGATGAGGTACTTGATTTTCTCCGTCCTCGACCCAGCCTCATCGGTAAACGTGGTTCTCAGCTCGATGTACCCCCTGACCTCCACCTGGTCGCCAGCGAACCCATACAAGCACCCTCCATAGGGCCTTAGCTGGTCAAGGGGCAATTCCAACTGCGTGAAAGTCGGCCAGAACATCACGTCTGCCGAACTTCCTTGGTCCACCAGAACTCGGTGGACCTTCCTCCCCGCCGTGATCAACGAAATAACAATGGGATCGTTGTCATGAGGCACAACGTCCCGAAGATCCTGCTTGGTGAACGTAATGTCCACTTCGGGCGAGTGATCTTCAAACATGTCTACTGACATCACCGATCGCGCGTACTTTTTCCTCTGCGACGCGGTGCATCCACCACCTGAGAAACCCCCTGCAATGGTGTGGATCTCCCCATGGATAGGCATCTCATGTTGCTGGGCTTCTCCACCTGCCGGCTGGGAACTCGACGCCCCTCCGGTCCTTCTGTCCAGCAGATAGTCGTTTAGGAACCCGCTCTTGACCAGATCGTCGAGCTGGTATCCTAAAGACAAACACGAGTCCAGGTTGTGGCCAAAGCACTGGTGAAACTCGCACCAGACGTCCGGCTTCGACCCTAGCACCTTGTCGCCCACCTTCTCGGGCGCCTTCAACCTAACAGATATGTTAGGGATAGCGATCAGGTCCGCTAGTCCCATGACGAATTTGTGCTTAGGCGGGCGATTGTATTCCCGGCGCGCTGGTTGTTGGCGTGCTGGCGGTTGGCGTGCTTGGCTTCTTCCCTTGTTTCTCCTATCGTAAGGATAGCGAGTCCTTTGATCCTTTCTGGCCGCCGCTGCCGTTTCCAGCACCCTCTGTGGCTGGATCCTGGTCTGGGCGCGTGGCCTAACGGGAGCCACACTGCCTCTCTTCTCGGCGACCTCACTCTCGTCGGTGATGTGAGCCACCGCAAGTCGCCTGACTTCAGCAAACGTCGCTGGATGAGCCCTGATCAAGGCTTCGCAGAATGGCCCTGGCTGCACGCCCTTTTTGAAGGCATAAACTAGCATTTCTTCATCCTTGGCCGACGACCTGACCATCTGCGCTCCGAAGCGATTGAGGTAGTCTTTGAGGGACTCCCCATGGTACTGCCTTATATCAAACAGATCATAGGACACTCTGGGCGGTGCCTTGTTCACAATATACTGCTCGACAAAGATTTTCGAGAATTGCTGAAAATTAGTTATGTGGCCATTAGGCAGGCTCACAAACCACTCCATCGTCGTTCCCTGGAGCGTGCTCACGAACATCTTACAATAGACGGCATCCGACCCTCCCGACAGCATCATCTGCGTGTGGAACGTGGTCAGATGAGCCTCTGGATCCTCCACGCCGGTAAACACAGCTTTAACCGGAACCACGCTCGTGGGAATTGGCGTGTCGGTAATCGCCTGAGCGAAAGGCATTGGGAACACACGAGGCGGCGTCGACGGTGCCACCTCTTCAGCTGAAGAACGACCCTGCTGCTCCTGAAGAGCTCGACGTAGCTCTTCAGCTACTTTGCTGAGCTCCTCGTTCCTGGCGCGAGAGGCGACCAGGTCTTCATGTATCCTCGCCTGCTCGACGCGCGAGGCTTCTACAGTGGCCTGCAATGAGCGCATCATTTCTGCCATCTGCGCCATGGTCATGGCGGCGTCGCCTTCAGCTGCGACGGGAGCCACGGGACTGGAACGATTGCTTCTCATCTTTCTCATTAACTTCAGCGAACCACAGAAGTACAGCAAATAACACTTCAACCACGAACGAATCAGCGACCGATCGGAGAAGATTCAAGAAACTGCGCAAGGACTTCAAGAAACCGCGAACCTTCAAAGAAAAACGCAGCTTCACCAAAACCACCGTTTCCACGCGAACCAAACAACCACTCGAAAGAACTCGAATCCACCGATCGAAAAACCAAACGAACGGTTTAAAACACAAACTTCACCGAACGAAACTCAAAGAAACCAAGAACGACGGTTGCACCAGCACACAACCGCGCAGAAAACCTCGAAAACCTCCACGAACTCACGCTGTGGATGGGAGCACGTTTTACACGGCCCCACGGTGGGCGCCTGATGATCCTGCCTGTTGACCGGAGCGCTGGAAAATGCCTCGTCAAAGGATCGACGTGCGCGCCGCTCCTCACCTCCGTTCCTCCTCCGGATCTATCTCAAGAACCTGCAAAGAAACGATACGGCGCCGCTGCGGCCGATCGCACTCCGACGCTCAAGTCAGTGGCGGTATCACCAAATACTAAGAACTGGAACTGTGCAAATCTCTCTCACAAACAGCTCTGTCACTCGCAAGCGTAAAGTGTATGAACTGAACGCGCGTACCTTAGAAAATCTGTTAGGAACTCTTATATACCTGGTGGTTTTCTCTCTCCTGGCAGTTACAGGCTTGGACACGTGGCCTGCATCCAACCGTACACGTGCCATCATCTGGAGGCTCACTGACTTGGCGCTGCTTCTACTCTCATTTTGGCTAAGTTACCTATGCATGGTACTGCCCAGTGCATAGCTAACTCAGGAGTGCGATCTCTACTGAAACTGGCGAGGTAGGGCCTTCATACACCTTCCCTGTGGTCTCGCCGGCCGCCTTCATAATCTGCTTCTCCTTTAACTTCGGCGATGTGCTTGTTCTGGCGATCTCCGACTGTCTGGTCGCCTGAGTCTGCATCTGGCGACTTCGTCCTCAACCTGGCGATCGCCTATTCTGGTACGCTGGAGACCGGAACACGCCAACTTAACTATCGGCGACTACACGTGCCTCCCGACTTCCTTCCCAACTGTCAACCTGGTGCCTATACTGCAGCAGGATGCCACGTCATCGCATCCGACCACCAGGGCGGTACAGGTCTATTAATTGATTTAAACACCTAGGATACACCCTTGAAAAACCATTTCATGTGTTCAAATTGTATTTTGATATGTTTAATACTTCTTTTACAACCCAAGGTCTATTCATTGATTGAAACACTTATGATATCTTTGAAAAACAATTTCACGTGTTAAAATTGTGTTTTGATATGTTTAATACTTGTTTCATTTACAATCTAAGGTTTTATAACCTAGGAAACTATAAGAAAGTGAATGTTCTGTATAATAATAGTTTATTAAAAGTATCTTAACTATTGAAAACAAGCGTATTACTTAACCAAATGTTTGCAACTTGTTCTTTTCTTTTCGCTATTAATTGGTTGAAAACACTTATGATATCTTTGAAAACCAATTCCATGTGTTTAAATTGTGTTTTCATATTTTCAATATTTCTTTTACAATCTTAGTCTATTAATTGATTGAAACACTTATGAATATCGTTGAAAAACAATCTCATGTGTTAGAATTGTGTTTTCGTATGTTCTAAGGTCTATTAATTGATTCAAACACCTAGGATACACCCTTGAAAAACCATTTCATGTGTTCAAATTGTATTTTGATATGTTTAATACTTCTTTTACAACCCAAGGTCTATTCATTGATTGAAACACTTATGATATCTTTGAAAAACAATTTCACGTGTTAAAATTGTGTTTTGATATGTTTAATACTTGTTTCATTTACAATCTAAGGTTTTATAACCTAGGAAACTATAAGAAAGTGAATGTTCTGTATAATAATAGTTTATTAAAAGTATCTTAACTATTGAAAACAAGCGTATTACTTAACCAAATGTTTGCAACTTGTTCTTTTCTTTTCGCTATTAATTGGTTGAAAACACTTATGATATCTTTGAAAACCAATTCCATGTGTTTAAATTGTGTTTTCATATTTTCAATATTTCTTTTACAATCTTAGTCTATTAATTGATTGAAACACTTATGAATATCGTTGAAAAACAATCTCATGTGTTAGAATTGTGTTTTCGTATGTTCTAAGGTCTATTAATTGATTCAAACACCTAGGATACACCCTTGAAAAACCATTTCATGTGTTCAAATTGTATTTTGATATGTTTAATACTTCTTTTACAACCCAAGGTCTATTCATTGATTGAAACACTTATGATATCTTTGAAAAACAATTTCACGTGTTAAAATTGTGTTTTGATATGTTTAATACTTGTTTCATTTACAATCTAAGGTTTTATAACCTAGGAAACTATAAGAAAGTGAATGTTCTATGTAATAATAGTTTATTAAAAGTATCTTAACTATTGAAAACAAGCGTATTACTTAACCAAATGTTTGCAACTTGTTCTTTTCTTTTCGCTATTAATTGGTTGAAAACACTTATGATATCTTTGAAAACCAATTCCATGTGTTTAAATTGTGTTTTCATATTTTCAATATTTCTTTTACAATCTTAGTCTATTAATTGATTGAAACACTTATGAATATCGTTGAAAAACAATCTCATGTGTTAGAATTGTGTTTTCGTATGTTCTAAGGTCTATTAATTGATTCAAACACCTAGGATACACCCTTGAAAAACCATTTCATGTGTTCAAATTGTATTTTGATATGTTTAATACTTCTTTTACAACCCAAGGTCTATTCATTGATTGAAACACTTATGATATCTTTGAAAAACAATTTCACGTGTTAAAATTGTGTTTTGATATGTTTAATACTTGTTTCATTTACAATCTAAGGTTTTATAACCTAGGAAACTATAAGAAAGTGAATGTTCTGTATAATAATAGTTTATTAAAAGTATCTTAACTATTGAAAACAAGCGTATTACTTAACCAAATGTTTGCAACTTGTTCTTTTCTTTTCGCTATTAATTGGTTGAAAACACTTATGATATCTTTGAAAACCAATTCCATGTGTTTAAATTGTGTTTTCATATTTTCAATATTTCTTTTACAATCTTAGTCTATTAATTGATTGAAACACTTATGAATATCGTTGAAAAACAATCTCATGTGTTAGAATTGTGTTTTCGTATGTTCTAAGGTCTATTAATTGATTCAAACACCTAGGATACACCCTTGAAAAACCATTTCATGTGTTCAAATTGTATTTTGATATGTTTAATACTTCTTTTACAACCCAAGGTCTATTCATTGATTGAAACACTTATGATATCTTTGAAAAACAATTTCACGTGTTAAAATTGTGTTTTGATATGTTTAATACTTGTTTCATTTACAATCTAAGGTTTTATAACCTAGGAAACTATAAGAAAGTGAATGTTCTGTATAATAATAGTTTATTAAAAGTATCTTAACTATTGAAAACAAGCGTATTACTTAACCAAATGTTTGCAACTTGTTCTTTTCTTTTCGCTATTAATTGGTTGAAAACACTTATGATATCTTTGAAAACCAATTCCATGTGTTTAAATTGTGTTTTCATATTTTCAATATTTCTTTTACAATCTTAGTCTATTAATTGATTGAAACACTTATGAATATCGTTGAAAAACAATCTCATGTGTTAGAATTGTGTTTTCGTATGTTCTAAGGTCTATTAATTGATTCAAACACCTAGGATACACCCTTGAAAAACCATTTCATGTGTTCAAATTGTATTTTGATATGTTTAATACTTCTTTTACAACCCAAGGTCTATTCATTGATTGAAACACTTATGATATCTTTGAAAAACAATTTAACGTGTTAAAATTGTGTTTTGATATGTTTAATACTTGTTTCATTTACAATCTAAGGTTTTATAACGTAGGAAACTATAAGAAAGTGAATGTTCTATGTAATAATAGTTTATTAAAAGTATCTTAACTATTGAAAACAAGCGTATTACTTAACCAAATGTTTGCAACTTGTTCTTTTCTTTTCGCTATTAATTGGTTGAAAACACTTATGATATCTTTGAAAACCAATTCCATGTGTTTAAATTGTGTTTTCATATTTTCAATATTTCTTTTACAATCTTAGTCTATTAATTGATTGAAACACTTATGAATATCGTTGAAAAACAATCTCATGTGTTAGAATTGTGTTTTCGTATGTTCTAAGGTCTATTAATTGATTCAAACACCTAGGATACACCCTTGAAAAACCATTTCATGTGTTCAAATTGTATTTTGATATGTTTAATACTTCTTTTACAACCCAAGGTCTATTCATTGATTGAAACACTTATGATATCTTTGAAAAACAATTTAACGTGTTAAAATTGTGTTTTGATATGTTTAATACTTGTTTCATTTACAATCTAAGGTTTTATAACGTAGGAAACTATAAGAAAGTGAATGTTCTGTATAATAATAGTTTATTAAAAGTATCTTAACTATTGAAAACAAGCGTATTACTTAACCAAATGTTTGCAACTTGTTCTTTTCTTTTCGCTATTAATTGGTTGAAAACACTTATGATATCTTTGAAAACCAATTCCATGTGTTTAAATTGTGTTTTCATATTTTCAATATTTCTTTTACAATCTTAGTCTATTAATTGATTGAAACACTTATGAATATCGTTGAAAAACAATCTCATGTGTTAGAATTGTGTTTTCGTATGTTCTAAGGTCTATTAATTGATTCAAACACCTAGGATACACCCTTGAAAAACCATTTCATGTGTTCAAATTGTATTTTGATATGTTTAATACTTCTTTTACAACCCAAGGTCTATTCATTGATTGAAACACTTATGATATCTTTGAAAAACAATTTCACGTGTTAAAATTGTGTTTTGATATGTTTAATACTTGTTTCATTTACAATCTAAGGTTTTATAACCTAGGAAACTATAAGAAAGTGAATGTTCTGTATAATAATAGTTTATTAAAAGTATCTTAACTATTGAAAACAAGCGTATTACTTAACCAAATGTTTGCAACTTGTTCTTTTCTTTTCGCTATTAATTGGTTGAAAACACTTATGATATCTTTGAAAACCAATTCCATGTGTTTAAATTGTGTTTTCATATTTTCAATATTTCTTTTACAATCTTAGTCTATTAATTGATTGAAACACTTATGAATATCGTTGAAAAACAATCTCATGTGTTAGAATTGTGTTTTCGTATGTTCTAAGGTCTATTAATTGATTCAAACACCTAGGATACACCCTTGAAAAACCATTTCATGTGTTCAAATTGTATTTTGATATGTTTAATACTTCTTTTACAACCCAAGGTCTATTCATTGATTGAAACACTTATGATATCTTTGAAAAACAATTTCACGTGTTAAAATTGTGTTTTGATATGTTTAATACTTGTTTCATTTACAATCTAAGGTTTTATAACCTAGGAAACTATAAGAAAGTGAATGTTCTATGTAATAATAGTTTATTAAAAGTATCTTAACTATTGAAAACAAGCGTATTACTTAACCAAATGTTTGCAACTTGTTCTTTTCTTTTCGCTATTAATTGGTTGAAAACACTTATGATATCTTTGAAAACCAATTCCATGTGTTTAAATTGTGTTTTCATATTTTCAATATTTCTTTTACAATCTTAGTCTATTAATTGATTGAAACACTTATGAATATCGTTGAAAAACAATCTCATGTGTTAGAATTGTGTTTTCGTATGTTCTAAGGTCTATTAATTGATTCAAACACCTAGGATACACCCTTGAAAAACCATTTCATGTGTTCAAATTGTATTTTGATATGTTTAATACTTCTTTTACAACCCAAGGTCTATTCATTGATTGAAACACTTATGATATCTTTGAAAAACAATTTCACGTGTTAAAATTGTGTTTTGATATGTTTAATACTTGTTTCATTTACAATCTAAGGTTTTATAACCTAGGAAACTATAAGAAAGTGAATGTTCTGTATAATAATAGTTTATTAAAAGTATCTTAACTATTGAAAACAAGCGTATTACTTAACCAAATGTTTGCAACTTGTTCTTTTCTTTTCGCTATTAATTGGTTGAAAACACTTATGATATCTTTGAAAACCAATTCCATGTGTTTAAATTGTGTTTTCATATTTTCAATATTTCTTTTACAATCTTAGTCTATTAATTGATTGAAACACTTATGAATATCGTTGAAAAACAATCTCATGTGTTAGAATTGTGTTTTCGTATGTTCTAAGGTCTATTAATTGATTCAAACACCTAGGATACACCCTTGAAAAACCATTTCATGTGTTCAAATTGTATTTTGATATGTTTAATACTTCTTTTACAACCCAAGGTCTATTCATTGATTGAAACACTTATGATATCTTTGAAAAACAATTTCACGTGTTAAAATTGTGTTTTGATATGTTTAATACTTGTTTCATTTACAATCTAAGGTTTTATAACCTAGGAAACTATAAGAAAGTGAATGTTCTGTATAATAATAGTTTATTAAAAGTATCTTAACTATTGAAAACAAGCGTATTACTTAACCAAATGTTTGCAACTTGTTCTTTTCTTTTCGCTATTAATTGGTTGAAAACACTTATGATATCTTTGAAAACCAATTCCATGTGTTTAAATTGTGTTTTCATATTTTCAATATTTCTTTTACAATCTTAGTCTATTAATTGATTGAAACACTTATGAATATCGTTGAAAAACAATCTCATGTGTTAGAATTGTGTTTTCGTATGTTCTAAGGTCTATTAATTGATTCAAACACCTAGGATACACCCTTGAAAAACCATTTCATGTGTTCAAATTGTATTTTGATATGTTTAATACTTCTTTTACAACCCAAGGTCTATTCATTGATTGAAACACTTATGATATCTTTGAAAAACAATTTAACGTGTTAAAATTGTGTTTTGATATGTTTAATACTTGTTTCATTTACAATCTAAGGTTTTATAACGTAGGAAACTATAAGAAAGTGAATGTTCTATGTAATAATAGTTTATTAAAAGTATCTTAACTATTGAAAACAAGCGTATTACTTAACCAAATGTTTGCAACTTGTTCTTTTCTTTTCGCTATTAATTGGTTGAAAACACTTATGATATCTTTGAAAACCAATTCCATGTGTTTAAATTGTGTTTTCATATTTTCAATATTTCTTTTACAATCTTAGTCTATTAATTGATTGAAACACTTATGAATATCGTTGAAAAACAATCTCATGTGTTAGAATTGTGTTTTCGTATGTTCTAAGGTCTATTAATTGATTCAAACACCTAGGATACACCCTTGAAAAACCATTTCATGTGTTCAAATTGTATTTTGATATGTTTAATACTTCTTTTACAACCCAAGGTCTATTCATTGATTGAAACACTTATGATATCTTTGAAAAACAATTTCACGTGTTAAAATTGTGTTTTGATATGTTTAATACTTGTTTCATTTACAATCTAAGGTTTTATAACGTAGGAAACTATAAGAAAGTGAATGTTCTGTATAATAATAGTTTATTAAAAGTATCTTAACTATTGAAAACAAGCGTATTACTTAACCAAATGTTTGCAACTTGTTCTTTTCTTTTCGCTATTAATTGGTTGAAAACACTTATGATATCTTTGAAAACCAATTCCATGTGTTTAAATTGTGTTTTCATATTTTCAATATTTCTTTTACAATCTTAGTCTATTAATTGATTGAAACACTTATGAATATCGTTGAAAAACAATCTCATGTGTTAGAATTGTGTTTTCGTATGTTCTAAGGTCTATTAATTGATTCAAACACCTAGGATACACCCTTGAAAAACCATTTCATGTGTTCAAATTGTATTTTGATATGTTTAATACTTCTTTTACAACCCAAGGTCTATTCATTGATTGAAACACTTATGATATCTTTGAAAAACAATTTCACGTGTTAAAATTGTGTTTTGATATGTTTAATACTTGTTTCATTTACAATCTAAGGTTTTATAACCTAGGAAACTATAAGAAAGTGAATGTTCTGTATAATAATAGTTTATTAAAAGTATCTTAACTATTGAAAACAAGCGTATTACTTAACCAAATGTTTGCAACTTGTTCTTTTCTTTTCGCTATTAATTGGTTGAAAACACTTATGATATCTTTGAAAACCAATTCCATGTGTTTAAATTGTGTTTTCATATTTTCAATATTTCTTTTACAATCTTAGTCTATTAATTGATTGAAACACTTATGAATATCGTTGAAAAACAATCTCATGTGTTAGAATTGTGTTTTCGTATGTTCTAAGGTCTATTAATTGATTCAAACACCTAGGATACACCCTTGAAAAACCATTTCATGTGTTCAAATTGTATTTTGATATGTTTAATACTTCTTTTACAACCCAAGGTCTATTCATTGATTGAAACACTTATGATATCTTTGAAAAACAATTTCACGTGTTAAAATTGTGTTTTGATATGTTTAATACTTGTTTCATTTACAATCTAAGGTTTTATAACCTAGGAAACTATAAGAAAGTGAATGTTCTGTATAATAATAGTTTATTAAAAGTATCTTAACTATTGAAAACAAGCGTATTACTTAACCAAATGTTTGCAACTTGTTCTTTTCTTTTCGCTATTAATTGGTTGAAAACACTTATGATATCTTTGAAAACCAATTCCATGTGTTTAAATTGTGTTTTCATATTTTCAATATTTCTTTTACAATCTTAGTCTATTAATTGATTGAAACACTTATGAATATCGTTGAAAAACAATCTCATGTGTTAGAATTGTGTTTTCGTATGTTCTAAGGTCTATTAATTGATTCAAACACCTAGGATACACCCTTGAAAAACCATTTCATGTGTTCAAATTGTATTTTGATATGTTTAATACTTCTTTTACAACCCAAGGTCTATTCATTGATTGAAACACTTATGATATCTTTGAAAAACAATTTCACGTGTTAAAATTGTGTTTTGATATGTTTCATACTTCTTTCATTTACAATCTAAGGTTTTATAACGTAGGAAACTATAAGAAAGTGAATGTTCTATGTAATAATAGTTTATTAAAAGTATCTTAACTATTGAAAACAAGCGTATTACTTAACCAAATGTTTGCAACTTGTTCTTTTCTTTTCGCTATTAATTGGTTGAAAACACTTATGATATCTTTGAAAACCAATTCCATGTGTTTAAATTGTGTTTTCATATTTTCAATATTTCTTTTACAATCTTAGTCTATTAATTGATTGAAACACTTATGAATATCGTTGAAAAACAATCTCATGTGTTAGAATTGTGTTTTCGTATGTTCTAAGGTCTATTAATTGATTCAAACACCTAGGATACACCCTTGAAAAACCATTTCATGTGTTCAAATTGTATTTTGATATGTTTAATACTTCTTTTACAACCCAAGGTCTATTCATTGATTGAAACACTTATGATATCTTTGAAAAACAATTTCACGTGTTAAAATTGTGTTTTGATATGTTTAATACTTGTTTCATTTACAATCTAAGGTTTTATAACCTAGGAAACTATAAGAAAGTGAATGTTCTGTATAATAATAGTTTATTAAAAGTATCTTAACTATTGAAAACAAGCGTATTACTTAACCAAATGTTTGCAACTTGTTCTTTTCTTTTCGCTATTAATTGGTTGAAAACACTTATGATATCTTTGAAAACCAATTCCATGTGTTCAAATTGTGTTTTGATATGTTCAATATTTCTTTTACAATCTTAGTCTATTAATTGATTGAAACACTTATGAATATCGTTGAAAAACAATCTCATGTGTTAGAATTGTGTTTTCGTATGTTCTAAGGTCTATTAATTGATTCAAACACCTAGGATACATACACCCTTGAAAAACCATTTCATGTGTTCAAATTGTATTTTGATATGTTTAATACTTCTTTTACAACCCAAGGTCTATTCATTGATTGAAACACTTATGATATCTTTGAAAAACAATTTCACGTGTTAAAATTGTGTTTTGATATGTTTAATACTTATTTCATTTACAATCTAAGGTTTTATAACCTAGGAAACTATAAGAAACTGAATGTTCTGTGTAATAATAGTTTATTAAAAGTATCTTAACTATTGAAAACAAGCGTATTACTTAACCAAATGTTTGCAACTTGTTCTTTTCTTTTCGCTATTAATTGATTGAAAACACTTATGATATCTTTGAAAACCAATTCCATGTGTTCAAATTGTGTTTTGATATGTTCAATATTTCTTTTACAATCTTAGTCTATTAATTGATTGAAACACTTATGAATATCGTTGAAAAACAATCTCATGTGTTAGAATTGTGTTTTCGTATGTTCTAAGGTCTATTAATTGATTCAAACACCTAGGATACATACACCCTTGAAAAACCATTTCATGTGTTCAAATTGTATTTTGATATGTTTAATACTTCTTTTACAACCCAAGGTCTATTCATTGATTGAAACACTTATGATATCTTTGAAAAACAATTTCACGTGTTAAAATTGTGTTTTGATATGTTTAATACTTATTTCATTTACAATCTAAGGTTTTATAACCTAGGAAACTATAAGAAACTGAATGTTCTGTGTAATAATAGTTTATTAAAAGTATCTTAACTATTGAAAACAAGCGTATTACTTAACCAAATGTTTGCAACTTGTTCTTTTCTTTTCGCTATTAATTGATTGAAAACACTTATGATATCTTTGAAAACCAATTCCATGTGTTCAAATTGTGTTTTGATATGTTCAATATTTCTTTTACAATCTTAGTCTATTAATTGATTGAAACACTTATGAATATCGTTGAAAAACAATCTCATGTGTTAGAATTGTGTTTTCGTATGTTCTAAGGTCTATTAATTGATTCAAACACCTAGGATACATACACCCTTGAAAAACCATTTCATGTGTTCAAATTGTATTTTGATATGTTTAATACTTCTTTTACAACCCAAGGTCTATTCATTGATTGAAACACTTATGATATCTTTGAAAAACAATTTCACGTGTTAAAATTGTGTTTTGATATGTTTAATACTTATTTCATTTACAATCTAAGGTTTTATAACCTAGGAAACTATAAGAAACTGAATGTTCTGTGTAATAATAGTTTATTAAAAGTATCTTAACTATTGAAAACAAGCGTATTACTTAACCAAATGTTTGCAACTTGTTCTTTTCTTTTCGCTATTAATTGATTGAAAACACTTATGATATCTTTGAAAACCAATTCCATGTGTTCAAATTGTGTTTTGATATGTTCAATATTTCTTTTACAATCTTAGTCTATTAATTGATTGAAACACTTATGAATATCGTTGAAAAACAATCTCATGTGTTAGAATTGTGTTTTCGTATGTTCTAAGGTCTATTAATTGATTCAAACACCTAGGATACATACACCCTTGAAAAACCATTTCATGTGTTCAAATTGTATTTTGATATGTTTAATACTTCTTTTACAACCCAAGGTCTATTCATTGATTGAAACACTTATGATATCTTTGAAAAACAATTTCACGTGTTAAAATTGTGTTTTGATATGTTTAATACTTATTTCATTTACAATCTAAGGTTTTATAACCTAGGAAACTATAAGAAACTGAATGTTCTGTGTAATAATAGTTTATTAAAAGTATCTTAACTATTGAAAACAAGCGTATTACTTAACCAAATGTTTGCAACTTGTTCTTTTCTTTTCGCTATTAATTGATTGAAAACACTTATGATATCTTTGAAAACCAATTTCATGTGTTCAAATTGTGTTTTGATATGTTCAATATTTCTTTTACAATCTTAGTCTATTAATTGATTGAAACACTTATGAATATCGTTGAAAAACAATCTCATGTGTTAGAATTGTGTTTTCGTATGTTCTAAGGTCTATTAATTGATTCAAACACCTAGGATACATACACCCTTGAAAAACCATTTCATGTGTTCAAATTGTATTTTGATATGTTTAATACTTCTTTTACAACCCAAGGTCTATTCATTGATTGAAACACTTATGATATCTTTGAAAAACAATTTCACGTGTTAAAATTGTGTTTTGATATGTTTAATACTTATTTCATTTACAATCTAAGGTTTTATAACCTAGGAAACTATAAGAAACTGAATGTTCTGTGTAATAATAGTTTATTAAAAGTATCTTAACTATTGAAAACAAGCGTATTACTTAACCAAATGTTTGCAACTTGTTCTTTTCTTTTCGCTATTAATTGATTGAAAACACTTATGATATCTTTGAAAACCAATTCCATGTGTTCAAATTGTGTTTTGATATGTTCAATATTTCTTTTACAATCTTAGTCTATTAATTGATTGAAACACTTATGAATATCGTTGAAAAACAATCTCATGTGTTAGAATTGTGTTTTCGTATGTTCTAAGGTCTATTAATTGATTCAAACACCTAGGATACATACACCCTTGAAAAACCATTTCATGTGTTCAAATTGTATTTTGATATGTTTAATACTTCTTTTACAACCCAAGGTCTATTCATTGATTGAAACACTTATGATATCTTTGAAAAACAATTTCACGTGTTAAAATTGTGTTTTGATATGTTTAATACTTATTTCATTTACAATCTAAGGTTTTATAACCTAGGAAACTATAAGAAACTGAATGTTCTGTGTAATAATAGTTTATTAAAAGTATCTTAACTATTGAAAACAAGCGTATTACTTAACCAAATGTTTGCAACTTGTTCTTTTCTTTTCGCTATTAATTGATTGAAAACACTTATGATATCTTTGAAAACCAATTCCATGTGTTCAAATTGTGTTTTGATATGTTCAATATTTCTTTTACAATCTTAGTCTATTAATTGATTGAAACACTTATGAATATCGTTGAAAAACAATCTCATGTGTTAGAATTGTGTTTTCGTATGTTCTAAGGTCTATTAATTGATTCAAACACCTAGGATACATACACCCTTGAAAAACCATTTCATGTGTTCAAATTGTATTTTGATATGTTTAATACTTCTTTTACAACCCAAGGTCTATTCATTGATTGAAACACTTATGATATCTTTGAAAAACAATTTCACGTGTTAAAATTGTGTTTTGATATGTTTAATACTTATTTCATTTACAATCTAAGGTTTTATAACCTAGGAAACTATAAGAAACTGAATGTTCTGTGTAATAATAGTTTATTAAAAGTATCTTAACTATTGAAAACAAGCGTATTACTTAACCAAATGTTTGCAACTTGTTCTTTTCTTTTCGCTATTAATTGATTGAAAACACTTATGATATCTTTGAAAACCAATTCCATGTGTTCAAATTGTGTTTTGATATGTTCAATATTTCTTTTACAATCTTAGTCTATTAATTGATTGAAACACTTATGAATATCGTTGAAAAACAATCTCATGTGTTAGAATTGTGTTTTCGTATGTTCTAAGGTCTATTAATTGATTCAAACACCTAGGATACATACACCCTTGAAAAACCATTTCATGTGTTCAAATTGTATTTTGATATGTTTAATACTTCTTTTACAACCCAAGGTCTATTCATTGATTGAAACACTTATGATATCTTTGAAAAACAATTTCACGTGTTAAAATTGTGTTTTGATATGTTTAATACTTATTTCATTTACAATCTAAGGTTTTATAACCTAGGAAACTATAAGAAACTGAATGTTCTGTGTAATAATAGTTTATTAAAAGTATCTTAACTATTGAAAACAAGCGTATTACTTAACCAAATGTTTGCAACTTGTTCTTTTCTTTTCGCTATTAATTGATTGAAAACACTTATGATATCTTTGAAAACCAATTCCATGTGTTCAAATTGTGTTTTGATATGTTCAATATTTCTTTTACAATCTTAGTCTATTAATTGATTGAAACACTTATGAATATCGTTGAAAAACAATCTCATGTGTTAGAATTGTGTTTTCGTATGTTCTAAGGTCTATTAATTGATTCAAACACCTAGGATACATACACCCTTGAAAAACCATTTCATGTGTTCAAATTGTATTTTGATATGTTTAATACTTCTTTTACAACCCAAGGTCTATTCATTGATTGAAACACTTATGATATCTTTGAAAAACAATTTCACGTGTTAAAATTGTGTTTTGATATGTTTAATACTTATTTCATTTACAATCTAAGGTTTTATAACCTAGGAAACTATAAGAAACTGAATGTTCTGTGTAATAATAGTTTATTAAAAGTATCTTAACTATTGAAAACAAGCGTATTACTTAACCAAATGTTTGCAACTTGTTCTTTTCTTTTCGCTATTAATTGATTGAAAACACTTATGATATCTTTGAAAACCAATTCCATGTGTTCAAATTGTGTTTTGATATGTTCAATATTTCTTTTACAATCTTAGTCTATTAATTGATTGAAACACTTATGAATATCGTTGAAAAACAATCTCATGTGTTAGAATTGTGTTTTCGTATGTTCTAAGGTCTATTAATTGATTCAAACACCTAGGATACATACACCCTTGAAAAACCATTTCATGTGTTCAAATTGTATTTTGATATGTTTAATACTTCTTTTACAACCCAAGGTCTATTCATTGATTGAAACACTTATGATATCTTTGAAAAACAATTTCACGTGTTAAAATTGTGTTTTGATATGTTTAATACTTATTTCATTTACAATCTAAGGTTTTATAACCTAGGAAACTATAAGAAACTGAATGTTCTGTGTAATAATAGTTTATTAAAAGTATCTTAACTATTGAAAACAAGCGTATTACTTAACCAAATGTTTGCAACTTGTTCTTTTCTTTTCGCTATTAATTGATTGAAAACACTTATGATATCTTTGAAAACCAATTCCATGTGTTCAAATTGTGTTTTGATATGTTCAATATTTCTTTTACAATCTTAGTCTATTAATTGATTGAAACACTTATGAATATCGTTGAAAAACAATCTCATGTGTTAGAATTGTGTTTTCGTATGTTCTAAGGTCTATTAATTGATTCAAACACCTAGGATACATACACCCTTGAAAAACCATTTCATGTGTTCAAATTGTATTTTGATATGTTTAATACTTCTTTTACAACCCAAGGTCTATTCATTGATTGAAACACTTATGATATCTTTGAAAAACAA
Source organism: Phaseolus vulgaris (assembly GCF_051622355.1). Classification (NCBI taxonomy): domain Eukaryota; kingdom Viridiplantae; phylum Streptophyta; class Magnoliopsida; order Fabales; family Fabaceae; genus Phaseolus; species Phaseolus vulgaris. Next base: position 26,749,905 of record NC_143505.1, on the reverse strand, counting down.
TTTCACGTGTTAAAATTGTGTTTTGATATGTTTAATACTTATTTCATTTACAATCTAAGGTTTTATAACCTAGGAAACTATAAGAAACTGAATGTTCTGTGTAATAATAGTTTATTAAAAGTATCTTAACTATTGAAAACAAGCGTATTACTTAACCAAATGTTTGCAACTTGTTCTTTTCTTTTCGCTATTAATTGATTGAAAACACTTATGATATCTTTGAAAACCAATTCCATGTGTTCAAATTGTGTTTTGATATGTTCAATATTTCTTTTACAATCTTAGTCTATTAATTGATTGAAACACTTATGAATATCGTTGAAAAACAATCTCATGTGTTAGAATTGTGTTTTCGTATGTTCTAAGGTCTATTAATTGATTCAAACACCTAGGATACATACACCCTTGAAAAACCATTTCATGTGTTCAAATTGTATTTTGATATGTTTAATACTTCTTTTACAACCCAAGGTCTATTCATTGATTGAAACACTTATGATATCTTTGAAAAACAATTTCACGTGTTAAAATTGTGTTTTGATATGTTTAATACTTATTTCATTTACAATCTAAGGTTTTATAACCTAGGAAACTATAAGAAACTGAATGTTCTGTGTAATAATAGTTTATTAAAAGTATCTTAACTATTGAAAACAAGCGTATTACTTAACCAAATGTTTGCAACTTGTTCTTTTCTTTTCGCTATTAATTGATTGAAAACACTTATGATATCTTTGAAAACCAATTCCATGTGTTCAAATTGTGTTTTGATATGTTCAATATTTCTTTTACAATCTTAGTCTATTAATTGATTGAAACACTTATGAATATCGTTGAAAAACAATCTCATGTGTTAGAATTGTGTTTTCGTATGTTCTAAGGTCTATTAATTGATTCAAACACCTAGGATACATACACCCTTGAAAAACCATTTCATGTGTTCAAATTGTATTTTGATATGTTTAATACTTCTTTTACAACCCAAGGTCTATTCATTGATTGAAACACTTATGATATCTTTGAAAAACAATTTCACGTGTTAAAATTGTGTTTTGATATGTTTAATACTTATTTCATTTACAATCTAAGGTTTTATAACCTAGGAAACTATAAGAAACTGAATGTTCTGTGTAATAATAGTTTATTAAAAGTATCTTAACTATTGAAAACAAGCGTATTACTTAACCAAATGTTTGCAACTTGTTCTTTTCTTTTCGCTATTAATTGATTGAAAACACTTATGATATCTTTGAAAACCAATTCCATGTGTTCAAATTGTGTTTTGATATGTTCAATATTTCTTTTACAATCTTAGTCTATTAATTGATTGAAACACTTATGAATATCGTTGAAAAACAATCTCATGTGTTAGAATTGTGTTTTCGTATGTTCTAAGGTCTATTAATTGATTCAAACACCTAGGATACATACACCCTTGAAAAACCATTTCATGTGTTCAAATTGTATTTTGATATGTTTAATACTTCTTTTACAACCCAAGGTCTATTCATTGATTGAAACACTTATGATATCTTTGAAAAACAATTTCACGTGTTAAAATTGTGTTTTGATATGTTTAATACTTATTTCATTTACAATCTAAGGTTTTATAACCTAGGAAACTATAAGAAACTGAATGTTCTGTGTAATAATAGTTTATTAAAAGTATCTTAACTATTGAAAACAAGCGTATTACTTAACCAAATGTTTGCAACTTGTTCTTTTCTTTTCGCTATTAATTGATTGAAAACACTTATGATATCTTTGAAAACCAATTCCATGTGTTCAAATTGTGTTTTGATATGTTCAATATTTCTTTTACAATCTTAGTCTATTAATTGATTGAAACACTTATGAATATCGTTGAAAAACAATCTCATGTGTTAGAATTGTGTTTTCGTATGTTCTAAGGTCTATTAATTGATTCAAACACCTAGGATACATACACCCTTGAAAAACCATTTCATGTGTTCAAATTGTATTTTGATATGTTTAATACTTCTTTTACAACCCAAGGTCTATTCATTGATTGAAACACTTATGATATCTTTGAAAAACAATTTCACGTGTTAAAATTGTGTTTTGATATGTTTAATACTTATTTCATTTACAATCTAAGGTTTTATAACCTAGGAAACTATAAGAAACTGAATGTTCTGTGTAATAATAGTTTATTAAAAGTATCTTAACTATTGAAAACAAGCGTATTACTTAACCAAATGTTTGCAACTTGTTCTTTTCTTTTCGCTATTAATTGATTGAAAACACTTATGATATCTTTGAAAACCAATTCCATGTGTTCAAATTGTGTTTTGATATGTTCAATATTTCTTTTACAATCTTAGTCTATTAATTGATTGAAACACTTATGAATATCGTTGAAAAACAATCTCATGTGTTAGAATTGTGTTTTCGTATGTTCTAAGGTCTATTAATTGATTCAAACACCTAGGATACATACACCCTTGAAAAACCATTTCATGTGTTCAAATTGTATTTTGATATGTTTAATACTTCTTTTACAACCCAAGGTCTATTCATTGATTGAAACACTTATGATATCTTTGAAAAACAATTTCACGTGTTAAAATTGTGTTTTGATATGTTTAATACTTATTTCATTTACAATCTAAGGTTTTATAACCTAGGAAACTATAAGAAACTGAATGTTCTGTGTAATAATAGTTTATTAAAAGTATCTTAACTATTGAAAACAAGCGTATTACTTAACCAAATGTTTGCAACTTGTTCTTTTCTTTTCGCTATTAATTGATTGAAAACACTTATGATATCTTTGAAAACCAATTCCATGTGTTCAAATTGTGTTTTGATATGTTCAATATTTCTTTTACAATCTTAGTCTATTAATTGATTGAAACACTTATGAATATCGTTGAAAAACAATCTCATGTGTTAGAATTGTGTTTTCGTATGTTCTAAGGTCTATTAATTGATTCAAACACCTAGGATACATACACCCTTGAAAAACCATTTCATGTGTTCAAATTGTATTTTGATATGTTTAATACTTCTTTTACAACCCAAGGTCTATTCATTGATTGAAACACTTATGATATCTTTGAAAAACAATTTCACGTGTTAAAATTGTGTTTTGATATGTTTAATACTTATTTCATTTACAATCTAAGGTTTTATAACCTAGGAAACTATAAGAAACTGAATGTTCTGTGTAATAATAGTTTATTAAAAGTATCTTAACTATTGAAAACAAGCGTATTACTTAACCAAATGTTTGCAACTTGTTCTTTTCTTTTCGCTATTAATTGATTGAAAACACTTATGATATCTTTGAAAACCAATTCCATGTGTTCAAATTGTGTTTTGATATGTTCAATATTTCTTTTACAATCTTAGTCTATTAATTGATTGAAACACTTATGAATATCGTTGAAAAACAATCTCATGTGTTAGAATTGTGTTTTCGTATGTTCTAAGGTCTATTAATTGATTCAAACACCTAGGATACATACACCCTTGAAAAACCATTTCATGTGTTCAAATTGTATTTTGATATGTTTAATACTTCTTTTACAACCCAAGGTCTATTCATTGATTGAAACACTTATGATATCTTTGAAAAACAATTTCACGTGTTAAAATTGTGTTTTGATATGTTTAATACTTATTTCATTTACAATCTAAGGTTTTATAACCTAGGAAACTATAAGAAACTGAATGTTCTGTGTAATAATAGTTTATTAAAAGTATCTTAACTATTGAAAACAAGCGTATTACTTAACCAAATGTTTGCAACTTGTTCTTTTCTTTTCGCTATTAATTGATTGAAAACACTTATGATATCTTTGAAAACCAATTCCATGTGTTCAAATTGTGTTTTGATATGTTCAATATTTCTTTTACAATCTTAGTCTATTAATTGATTGAAACACTTATGAATATCGTTGAAAAACAATCTCATGTGTTAGAATTGTGTTTTCGTATGTTCTAAGGTCTATTAATTGATTCAAACACCTAGGATACATACACCCTTGAAAAACCATTTCATGTGTTCAAATTGTATTTTGATATGTTTAATACTTCTTTTACAACCCAAGGTCTATTCATTGATTGAAACACTTATGATATCTTTGAAAAACAATTTCACGTGTTAAAATTGTGTTTTGATATGTTTAATACTTATTTCATTTACAATCTAAGGTTTTATAACCTAGGAAACTATAAGAAACTGAATGTTCTGTGTAATAATAGTTTATTAAAAGTATCTTAACTATTGAAAACAAGCGTATTACTTAACCAAATGTTTGCAACTTGTTCTTTTCTTTTCGCTATTAATTGATTGAAAACACTTATGATATCTTTGAAAACCAATTCCATGTGTTCAAATTGTGTTTTGATATGTTCAATATTTCTTTTACAATCTTAGTCTATTAATTGATTGAAACACTTATGAATATCGTTGAAAAACAATCTCATGTGTTAGAATTGTGTTTTCGTATGTTCTAAGGTCTATTAATTGATTCAAACACCTAGGATACATACACCCTTGAAAAACCATTTCATGTGTTCAAATTGTATTTTGATATGTTTAATACTTCTTTTACAACCCAAGGTCTATTCATTGATTGAAACACTTATGATATCTTTGAAAAACAATTTCACGTGTTAAAATTGTGTTTTGATATGTTTAATACTTATTTCATTTACAATCTAAGGTTTTATAACCTAGGAAACTATAAGAAACTGAATGTTCTGTGTAATAATAGTTTATTAAAAGTATCTTAACTATTGAAAACAAGCGTATTACTTAACCAAATGTTTGCAACTTGTTCTTTTCTTTTCGCTATTAATTGATTGAAAACACTTATGATATCTTTGAAAACCAATTCCATGTGTTCAAATTGTGTTTTGATATGTTCAATATTTCTTTTACAATCTTAGTCTATTAATTGATTGAAACACTTATGAATATCGTTGAAAAACAATCTCATGTGTTAGAATTGTGTTTTCGTATGTTCTAAGGTCTATTAATTGATTCAAACACCTAGGATACATACACCCTTGAAAAACCATTTCATGTGTTCAAATTGTATTTTGATATGTTTAATACTTCTTTTACAACCCAAGGTCTATTCATTGATTGAAACACTTATGATATCTTTGAAAAACAATTTCACGTGTTAAAATTGTGTTTTGATATGTTTAATACTTATTTCATTTACAATCTAAGGTTTTATAACCTAGGAAACTATAAGAAACTGAATGTTCTGTGTAATAATAGTTTATTAAAAGTATCTTAACTATTGAAAACAAGCGTATTACTTAACCAAATGTTTGCAACTTGTTCTTTTCTTTTCGCTATTAATTGATTGAAAACACTTATGATATCTTTGAAAACCAATTCCATGTGTTCAAATTGTGTTTTGATATGTTCAATATTTCTTTTACAATCTTAGTCTATTAATTGATTGAAACACTTATGAATATCGTTGAAAAACAATCTCATGTGTTAGAATTGTGTTTTCGTATGTTCTAAGGTCTATTAATTGATTCAAACACCTAGGATACATACACCCTTGAAAAACCATTTCATGTGTTCAAATTGTATTTTGATATGTTTAATACTTCTTTTACAACCCAAGGTCTATTCATTGATTGAAACACTTATGATATCTTTGAAAAACAATTTCACGTGTTAAAATTGTGTTTTGATATGTTTAATACTTATTTCATTTACAATCTAAGGTTTTATAACCTAGGAAACTATAAGAAACTGAATGTTCTGTGTAATAATAGTTTATTAAAAGTATCTTAACTATTGAAAACAAGCGTATTACTTAACCAAATGTTTGCAACTTGTTCTTTTCTTTTCGCTATTAATTGATTGAAAACACTTATGATATCTTTGAAAACCAATTCCATGTGTTCAAATTGTGTTTTGATATGTTCAATATTTCTTTTACAATCTTAGTCTATTAATTGATTGAAACACTTATGAATATCGTTGAAAAACAATCTCATGTGTTAGAATTGTGTTTTCGTATGTTCTAAGGTCTATTAATTGATTCAAACACCTAGGATACATACACCCTTGAAAAACCATTTCATGTGTTCAAATTGTATTTTGATATGTTTAATACTTCTTTTACAACCCAAGGTCTATTCATTGATTGAAACACTTATGATATCTTTGAAAAACAATTTCACGTGTTAAAATTGTGTTTTGATATGTTTAATACTTATTTCATTTACAATCTAAGGTTTTATAACCTAGGAAACTATAAGAAACTGAATGTTCTGTGTAATAATAGTTTATTAAAAGTATCTTAACTATTGAAAACAAGCGTATTACTTAACCAAATGTTTGCAACTTGTTCTTTTCTTTTCGCTATTAATTGATTGAAAACACTTATGATATCTTTGAAAACCAATTCCATGTGTTCAAATTGTGTTTTGATATGTTCAATATTTCTTTTACAATCTTAGTCTATTAATTGATTGAAACACTTATGAATATCGTTGAAAAACAATCTCATGTGTTAGAATTGTGTTTTCGTATGTTCTAAGGTCTATTAATTGATTCAAACACCTAGGATACATACACCCTTGAAAAACCATTTCATGTGTTCAAATTGTATTTTGATATGTTTAATACTTCTTTTACAACCCAAGGTCTATTCATTGATTGAAACACTTATGATATCTTTGAAAAACAATTTCACGTGTTAAAATTGTGTTTTGATATGTTTAATACTTATTTCATTTACAATCTAAGGTTTTATAACCTAGGAAACTATAAGAAACTGAATGTTCTGTGTAATAATAGTTTATTAAAAGTATCTTAACTATTGAAAACAAGCGTATTACTTAACCAAATGTTTGCAACTTGTTCTTTTCTTTTCGCTATTAATTGATTGAAAACACTTATGATATCTTTGAAAACCAATTCCATGTGTTCAAATTGTGTTTTGATATGTTCAATATTTCTTTTACAATCTTAGTCTATTAATTGATTGAAACACTTATGAATATCGTTGAAAAACAATCTCATGTGTTAGAATTGTGTTTTCGTATGTTCTAAGGTCTATTAATTGATTCAAACACCTAGGATACATACACCCTTGAAAAACCATTTCATGTGTTCAAATTGTATTTTGATATGTTTAATACTTCTTTTACAACCCAAGGTCTATTCATTGATTGAAACACTTATGATATCTTTGAAAAACAATTTCACGTGTTAAAATTGTGTTTTGATATGTTTAATACTTATTTCATTTACAATCTAAGGTTTTATAACCTAGGAAACTATAAGAAACTGAATGTTCTGTGTAATAATAGTTTATTAAAAGTATCTTAACTATTGAAAACAAGCGTATTACTTAACCAAATGTTTGCAACTTGTTCTTTTCTTTTCGCTATTAATTGATTGAAAACACTTATGATATCTTTGAAAACCAATTCCATGTGTTCAAATTGTGTTTTGATATGTTCAATATTTCTTTTACAATCTTAGTCTATTAATTGATTGAAACACTTATGAATATCGTTGAAAAACAATCTCATGTGTTAGAATTGTGTTTTCGTATGTTCTAAGGTCTATTAATTGATTCAAACACCTAGGATACATACACCCTTGAAAAACCATTTCATGTGTTCAAATTGTATTTTGATATGTTTAATACTTCTTTTACAACCCAAGGTCTATTCATTGATTGAAACACTTATGATATCTTTGAAAAACAATTTCACGTGTTAAAATTGTGTTTTGATATGTTTAATACTTATTTCATTTACAATCTAAGGTTTTATAACCTAGGAAACTATAAGAAACTGAATGTTCTGTGTAATAATAGTTTATTAAAAGTATCTTAACTATTGAAAACAAGCGTATTACTTAACCAAATGTTTGCAACTTGTTCTTTTCTTTTCGCTATTAATTGATTGAAAACACTTATGATATCTTTGAAAACCAATTCCATGTGTTCAAATTGTGTTTTGATATGTTCAATATTTCTTTTACAATCTTAGTCTATTAATTGATTGAAACACTTATGAATATCGTTGAAAAACAATCTCATGTGTTAGAATTGTGTTTTCGTATGTTCTAAGGTCTATTAATTGATTCAAACACCTAGGATACATACACCCTTGAAAAACCATTTCATGTGTTCAAATTGTATTTTGATATGTTTAATACTTCTTTTACAACCCAAGGTCTATTCATTGATTGAAACACTTATGATATCTTTGAAAAACAATTTCACGTGTTAAAATTGTGTTTTGATATGTTTAATACTTATTTCATTTACAATCTAAGGTTTTATAACCTAGGAAACTATAAGAAACTGAATGTTCTGTGTAATAATAGTTTATTAAAAGTATCTTAACTATTGAAAACAAGCGTATTACTTAACCAAATGTTTGCAACTTGTTCTTTTCTTTTCGCTATTAATTGATTGAAAACACTTATGATATCTTTGAAAACCAATTCCATGTGTTCAAATTGTGTTTTGATATGTTCAATATTTCTTTTACAATCTTAGTCTATTAATTGATTGAAACACTTATGAATATCGTTGAAAAACAATCTCATGTGTTAGAATTGTGTTTTCGTATGTTCTAAGGTCTATTAATTGATTCAAACACCTAGGATACATACACCCTTGAAAAACCATTTCATGTGTTCAAATTGTATTTTGATATGTTTAATACTTCTTTTACAACCCAAGGTCTATTCATTGATTGAAACACTTATGATATCTTTGAAAAACAATTTCACGTGTTAAAATTGTGTTTTGATATGTTTAATACTTATTTCATTTACAATCTAAGGTTTTATAACCTAGGAAACTATAAGAAACTGAATGTTCTGTGTAATAATAGTTTATTAAAAGTATCTTAACTATTGAAAACAAGCGTATTACTTAACCAAATGTTTGCAACTTGTTCTTTTCTTTTCGCTATTAATTGATTGAAAACACTTATGATATCTTTGAAAACCAATTCCATGTGTTCAAATTGTGTTTTGATATGTTCAATATTTCTTTTACAATCTTAGTCTATTAATTGATTGAAACACTTATGAATATCGTTGAAAAACAATCTCATGTGTTAGAATTGTGTTTTCGTATGTTCTAAGGTCTATTAATTGATTCAAACACCTAGGATACATACACCCTTGAAAAACCATTTCATGTGTTCAAATTGTATTTTGATATGTTTAATACTTCTTTTACAACCCAAGGTCTATTCATTGATTGAAACACTTATGATATCTTTGAAAAACAATTTCACGTGTTAAAATTGTGTTTTGATATGTTTAATACTTATTTCATTTACAATCTAAGGTTTTATAACCTAGGAAACTATAAGAAACTGAATGTTCTGTGTAATAATAGTTTATTAAAAGTATCTTAACTATTGAAAACAAGCGTATTACTTAACCAAATGTTTGCAACTTGTTCTTTTCTTTTCGCTATTAATTGATTGAAAACACTTATGATATCTTTGAAAACCAATTCCATGTGTTCAAATTGTGTTTTGATATGTTCAATATTTCTTTTACAATCTTAGTCTATTAATTGATTGAAACACTTATGAATATCGTTGAAAAACAATCTCATGTGTTAGAATTGTGTTTTCGTATGTTCTAAGGTCTATTAATTGATTCAAACACCTAGGATACATACACCCTTGAAAAACCATTTCATGTGTTCAAATTGTATTTTGATATGTTTAATACTTCTTTTACAACCCAAGGTCTATTCATTGATTGAAACACTTATGATATCTTTGAAAAACAATTTCACGTGTTAAAATTGTGTTTTGATATGTTTAATACTTATTTCATTTACAATCTAAGGTTTTATAACCTAGGAAACTATAAGAAACTGAATGTTCTGTGTAATAATAGTTTATTAAAAGTATCTTAACTATTGAAAACAAGCGTATTACTTAACCAAATGTTTGCAACTTGTTCTTTTCTTTTCGCTATTAATTGATTGAAAACACTTATGATATCTTTGAAAACCAATTCCATGTGTTCAAATTGTGTTTTGATATGTTCAATATTTCTTTTACAATCTTAGTCTATTAATTGATTGAAACACTTATGAATATCGTTGAAAAACAATCTCATGTGTTAGAATTGTGTTTTCGTATGTTCTAAGGTCTATTAATTGATTCAAACACCTAGGATACATACACCCTTGAAAAACCATTTCATGTGTTCAAATTGTATTTTGATATGTTTAATACTTCTTTTACAACCCAAGGTCTATTCATTGATTGAAACACTTATGATATCTTTGAAAAACAATTTCACGTGTTAAAATTGTGTTTTGATATGTTTAATACTTATTTCATTTACAATCTAAGGTTTTATAACCTAGGAAACTATAAGAAACTGAATGTTCTGTGTAATAATAGTTTATTAAAAGTATCTTAACTATTGAAAACAAGCGTATTACTTAACCAAATGTTTGCAACTTGTTCTTTTCTTTTCGCTATTAATTGATTGAAAACACTTATGATATCTTTGAAAACCAATTCCATGTGTTCAAATTGTGTTTTGATATGTTCAATATTTCTTTTACAATCTTAGTCTATTAATTGATTGAAACACTTATGAATATCGTTGAAAAACAATCTCATGTGTTAGAATTGTGTTTTCGTATGTTCTAAGGTCTATTAATTGATTCAAACACCTAGGATACATACACCCTTGAAAAACCATTTCATGTGTTCAAATTGTATTTTGATATGTTTAATACTTCTTTTACAACCCAAGGTCTATTCATTGATTGAAACACTTATGATATCTTTGAAAAACAATTTCACGTGTTAAAATTGTGTTTTGATATGTTTAATACTTATTTCATTTACAATCTAAGGTTTTATAACCTAGGAAACTATAAGAAACTGAATGTTCTGTGTAATAATAGTTTATTAAAAGTATCTTAACTATTGAAAACAAGCGTATTACTTAACCAAATGTTTGCAACTTGTTCTTTTCTTTTCGCTATTAATTGATTGAAAACACTTATGATATCTTTGAAAACCAATTCCATGTGTTCAAATTGTGTTTTGATATGTTCAATATTTCTTTTACAATCTTAGTCTATTAATTGATTGAAACACTTATGAATATCGTTGAAAAACAATCTCATGTGTTAGAATTGTGTTTTCGTATGTTCTAAGGTCTATTAATTGATTCAAACACCTAGGATACATACACCCTTGAAAAACCATTTCATGTGTTCAAATTGTATTTTGATATGTTTAATACTTCTTTTACAACCCAAGGTCTATTCATTGATTGAAACACTTATGATATCTTTGAAAAACAATTTCACGTGTTAAAATTGTGTTTTGATATGTTTAATACTTATTTCATTTACAATCTAAGGTTTTATAACCTAGGAAACTATAAGAAACTGAATGTTCTGTGTAATAATAGTTTATTAAAAGTATCTTAACTATTGAAAACAAGCGTATTACTTAACCAAATGTTTGCAACTTGTTCTTTTCTTTTCGCTATTAATTGATTGAAAACACTTATGATATCTTTGAAAACCAATTCCATGTGTTCAAATTGTGTTTTGATATGTTCAATATTTCTTTTACAATCTTAGTCTATTAATTGATTGAAACACTTATGAATATCGTTGAAAAACAATCTCATGTGTTAGAATTGTGTTTTCGTATGTTCTAAGGTCTATTAATTGATTCAAACACCTAGGATACATACACCCTTGAAAAACCATTTCATGTGTTCAAATTGTATTTTGATATGTTTAATACTTCTTTTACAACCCAAGGTCTATTCATTGATTGAAACACTTATGATATCTTTGAAAAACAATTTCACGTGTTAAAATTGTGTTTTGATATGTTTAATACTTATTTCATTTACAATCTAAGGTTTTATAACCTAGGAAACTATAAGAAACTGAATGTTCTGTGTAATAATAGTTTATTAAAAGTATCTTAACTATTGAAAACAAGCGTATTACTTAACCAAATGTTTGCAACTTGTTCTTTTCTTTTCGCTATTAATTGATTGAAAACACTTATGATATCTTTGAAAACCAATTCCATGTGTTCAAATTGTGTTTTGATATGTTCAATATTTCTTTTACAATCTTAGTCTATTAATTGATTGAAACACTTATGAATATCGTTGAAAAACAATCTCATGTGTTAGAATTGTGTTTTCGTATGTTCTAAGGTCTATTAATTGATTCAAACACCTAGGATACATACACCCTTGAAAAACCATTTCATGTGTTCAAATTGTATTTTGATATGTTTAATACTTCTTTTACAACCCAAGGTCTATTCATTGATTGAAACACTTATGATATCTTTGAAAAACAATTTCACGTGTTAAAATTGTGTTTTGATATGTTTAATACTTATTTCATTTACAATCTAAGGTTTTATAACCTAGGAAACTATAAGAAACTGAATGTTCTGTGTAATAATAGTTTATTAAAAGTATCTTAACTATTGAAAACAAGCGTATTACTTAACCAAATGTTTGCAACTTGTTCTTTTCTTTTCGCTATTAATTGATTGAAAACACTTATGATATCTTTGAAAACCAATTCCATGTGTTCAAATTGTGTTTTGATATGTTCAATATTTCTTTTACAATCTTAGTCTATTAATTGATTGAAACACTTATGAATATCGTTGAAAAACAATCTCATGTGTTAGAATTGTGTTTTCGTATGTTCTAAGGTCTATTAATTGATTCAAACACCTAGGATACATACACCCTTGAAAAACCATTTCATGTGTTCAAATTGTATTTTGATATGTTTAATACTTCTTTTACAACCCAAGGTCTATTCATTGATTGAAACACTTATGATATCTTTGAAAAACAATTTCACGTGTTAAAATTGTGTTTTGATATGTTTAATACTTATTTCATTTACAATCTAAGGTTTTATAACCTAGGAAACTATAAGAAACTGAATGTTCTGTGTAATAATAGTTTATTAAAAGTATCTTAACTATTGAAAACAAGCGTATTACTTAACCAAATGTTTGCAACTTGTTCTTTTCTTTTCGCTATTAATTGATTGAAAACACTTATGATATCTTTGAAAACCAATTCCATGTGTTCAAATTGTGTTTTGATATGTTCAATATTTCTTTTACAATCTTAGTCTATTAATTGATTGAAACACTTATGAATATCGTTGAAAAACAATCTCATGTGTTAGAATTGTGTTTTCGTATGTTCTAAGGTCTATTAATTGATTCAAACACCTAGGATACATACACCCTTGAAAAACCATTTCATGTGTTCAAATTGTATTTTGATATGTTTAATACTTCTTTTACAACCCAAGGTCTATTCATTGATTGAAACACTTATGATATCTTTGAAAAACAATTTCACGTGTTAAAATTGTGTTTTGATATGTTTAATACTTATTTCATTTACAATCTAAGGTTTTATAACCTAGGAAACTATAAGAAACTGAATGTTCTGTGTAATAATAGTTTATTAAAAGTATCTTAACTATTGAAAACAAGCGTATTACTTAACCAAATGTTTGCAACTTGTTCTTTTCTTTTCGCTATTAATTGATTGAAAACACTTATGATATCTTTGAAAACCAATTCCATGTGTTCAAATTGTGTTTTGATATGTTCAATATTTCTTTTACAATCTTAGTCTATTAATTGATTGAAACACTTATGAATATCGTTGAAAAACAATCTCATGTGTTAGAATTGTGTTTTCGTATGTTCTAAGGTCTATTAATTGATTCAAACACCTAGGATACATACACCCTTGAAAAACCATTTCATGTGTTCAAATTGTATTTTGATATGTTTAATACTTCTTTTACAACCCAAGGTCTATTCATTGATTGAAACACTTATGATATCTTTGAAAAACAATTTCACGTGTTAAAATTGTGTTTTGATATGTTTAATACTTATTTCATTTACAATCTAAGGTTTTATAACCTAGGAAACTATAAGAAACTGAATGTTCTGTGTAATAATAGTTTATTAAAAGTATCTTAACTATTGAAAACAAGCGTATTACTTAACCAAATGTTTGCAACTTGTTCTTTTCTTTTCGCTATTAATTGATTGAAAACACTTATGATATCTTTGAAAACCAATTCCATGTGTTCAAATTGTGTTTTGATATGTTCAATATTTCTTTTACAATCTTAGTCTATTAATTGATTGAAACACTTATGAATATCGTTGAAAAACAATCTCATGTGTTAGAATTGTGTTTTCGTATGTTCTAAGGTCTATTAATTGATTCAAACACCTAGGATACATACACCCTTGAAAAACCATTTCATGTGTTCAAATTGTATTTTGATATGTTTAATACTTCTTTTACAACCCAAGGTCTATTCATTGATTGAAACACTTATGATATCTTTGAAAAACAATTTCACGTGTTAAAATTGTGTTTTGATATGTTTAATACTTATTTCATTTACAATCTAAGGTTTTATAACCTAGGAAACTATAAGAAACTGAATGTTCTGTGTAATAATAGTTTATTAAAAGTATCTTAACTATTGAAAACAAGCGTATTACTTAACCAAATGTTTGCAACTTGTTCTTTTCTTTTCGCTATTAATTGATTGAAAACACTTATGATATCTTTGAAAACCAATTCCATGTGTTCAAATTGTGTTTTGATATGTTCAATATTTCTTTTACAATCTTAGTCTATTAATTGATTGAAACACTTATGAATATCGTTGAAAAACAATCTCATGTGTTAGAATTGTGTTTTCGTATGTTCTAAGGTCTATTAATTGATTCAAACACCTAGGATACATACACCCTTGAAAAACCATTTCATGTGTTCAAATTGTATTTTGATATGTTTAATACTTCTTTTACAACCCAAGGTCTATTCATTGATTGAAACACTTATGATATCTTTGAAAAACAATTTCACGTGTTAAAATTGTGTTTTGATATGTTTAATACTTATTTCATTTACAATCTAAGGTTTTATAACCTAGGAAACTATAAGAAACTGAATGTTCTGTGTAATAATAGTTTATTAAAAGTATCTTAACTATTGAAAACAAGCGTATTACTTAACCAAATGTTTGCAACTTGTTCTTTTCTTTTCGCTATTAATTGATTGAAAACACTTATGATATCTTTGAAAACCAATTCCATGTGTTCAAATTGTGTTTTGATATGTTCAATATTTCTTTTACAATCTTAGTCTATTAATTGATTGAAACACTTATGAATATCGTTGAAAAACAATCTCATGTGTTAGAATTGTGTTTTCGTATGTTCTAAGGTCTATTAATTGATTCAAACACCTAGGATACATACACCCTTGAAAAACCATTTCATGTGTTCAAATTGTATTTTGATATGTTTAATACTTCTTTTACAACCCAAGGTCTATTCATTGATTGAAACACTTATGATATCTTTGAAAAACAATTTCACGTGTTAAAATTGTGTTTTGATATGTTTAATACTTATTTCATTTACAATCTAAGGTTTTATAACCTAGGAAACTATAAGAAACTGAATGTTCTGTGTAATAATAGTTTATTAAAAGTATCTTAACTATTGAAAACAAGCGTATTACTTAACCAAATGTTTGCAACTTGTTCTTTTCTTTTCGCTATTAATTGATTGAAAACACTTATGATATCTTTGAAAACCAATTCCATGTGTTCAAATTGTGTTTTGATATGTTCAATATTTCTTTTACAATCTTAGTCTATTAATTGATTGAAACACTTATGAATATCGTTGAAAAACAATCTCATGTGTTAGAATTGTGTTTTCGTATGTTCTAAGGTCTATTAATTGATTCAAACACCTAGGATACATACACCCTTGAAAAACCATTTCATGTGTTCAAATTGTATTTTGATATGTTTAATACTTCTTTTACAACCCAAGGTCTATTCATTGATTGAAACACTTATGATATCTTTGAAAAACAATTTCACGTGTTAAAATTGTGTTTTGATATGTTTAATACTTATTTCATTTACAATCTAAGGTTTTATAACCTAGGAAACTATAAGAAACTGAATGTTCTGTGTAATAATAGTTTATTAAAAGTATCTTAACTATTGAAAACAAGCGTATTACTTAACCAAATGTTTGCAACTTGTTCTTTTCTTTTCGCTATTAATTGATTGAAAACACTTATGATATCTTTGAAAACCAATTCCATGTGTTCAAATTGTGTTTTGATATGTTCAATATTTCTTTTACAATCTTAGTCTATTAATTGATTGAAACACTTATGAATATCGTTGAAAAACAATCTCATGTGTTAGAATTGTGTTTTCGTATGTTCTAAGGTCTATTAATTGATTCAAACACCTAGGATACATACACCCTTGAAAAACCATTTCATGTGTTCAAATTGTATTTTGATATGTTTAATACTTCTTTTACAACCCAAGGTCTATTCATTGATTGAAACACTTATGATATCTTTGAAAAACAATTTCACGTGTTAAAATTGTGTTTTGATATGTTTAATACTTATTTCATTTACAATCTAAGGTTTTATAACCTAGGAAACTATAAGAAACTGAATGTTCTGTGTAATAATAGTTTATTAAAAGTATCTTAACTATTGAAAACAAGCGTATTACTTAACCAAATGTTTGCAACTTGTTCTTTTCTTTTCGCTATTAATTGATTGAAAACACTTATGATATCTTTGAAAACCAATTCCATGTGTTCAAATTGTGTTTTGATATGTTCAATATTTCTTTTACAATCTTAGTCTATTAATTGATTGAAACACTTATGAATATCGTTGAAAAACAATCTCATGTGTTAGAATTGTGTTTTCGTATGTTCTAAGGTCTATTAATTGATTCAAACACCTAGGATACATACACCCTTGAAAAACCATTTCATGTGTTCAAATTGTATTTTGATATGTTTAATACTTCTTTTACAACCCAAGGTCTATTCATTGATTGAAACACTTATGATATCTTTGAAAAACAATTTCACGTGTTAAAATTGTGTTTTGATATGTTTAATACTTATTTCATTTACAATCTAAGGTTTTATAACCTAGGAAACTATAAGAAACTGAATGTTCTGTGTAATAATAGTTTATTAAAAGTATCTTAACTATTGAAAACAAGCGTATTACTTAACCAAATGTTTGCAACTTGTTCTTTTCTTTTCGCTATTAATTGATTGAAAACACTTATGATATCTTTGAAAACCAATTCCATGTGTTCAAATTGTGTTTTGATATGTTCAATATTTCTTTTACAATCTTAGTCTATTAATTGATTGAAACACTTATGAATATC
Organism: Phaseolus vulgaris; assembly: GCF_051622355.1. NCBI lineage: Eukaryota > Viridiplantae > Streptophyta > Magnoliopsida > Fabales > Fabaceae > Phaseolus > Phaseolus vulgaris. Next base: position 26,732,593 of record NC_143505.1, on the reverse strand, counting down.
GTTGAAAAACAATCTCATGTGTTAGAATTGTGTTTTCGTATGTTCTAAGGTCTATTAATTGATTCAAACACCTAGGATACATACACCCTTGAAAAACCATTTCATGTGTTCAAATTGTATTTTGATATGTTTAATACTTCTTTTACAACCCAAGGTCTATTCATTGATTGAAACACTTATGATATCTTTGAAAAACAATTTCACGTGTTAAAATTGTGTTTTGATATGTTTAATACTTATTTCATTTACAATCTAAGGTTTTATAACCTAGGAAACTATAAGAAACTGAATGTTCTGTGTAATAATAGTTTATTAAAAGTATCTTAACTATTGAAAACAAGCGTATTACTTAACCAAATGTTTGCAACTTGTTCTTTTCTTTTCGCTATTAATTGATTGAAAACACTTATGATATCTTTGAAAACCAATTCCATGTGTTCAAATTGTGTTTTGATATGTTCAATATTTCTTTTACAATCTTAGTCTATTAATTGATTGAAACACTTATGAATATCGTTGAAAAACAATCTCATGTGTTAGAATTGTGTTTTCGTATGTTCTAAGGTCTATTAATTGATTCAAACACCTAGGATACATACACCCTTGAAAAACCATTTCATGTGTTCAAATTGTATTTTGATATGTTTAATACTTCTTTTACAACCCAAGGTCTATTCATTGATTGAAACACTTATGATATCTTTGAAAAACAATTTCACGTGTTAAAATTGTGTTTTGATATGTTTAATACTTATTTCATTTACAATCTAAGGTTTTATAACCTAGGAAACTATAAGAAACTGAATGTTCTGTGTAATAATAGTTTATTAAAAGTATCTTAACTATTGAAAACAAGCGTATTACTTAACCAAATGTTTGCAACTTGTTCTTTTCTTTTCGCTATTAATTGATTGAAAACACTTATGATATCTTTGAAAACCAATTCCATGTGTTCAAATTGTGTTTTGATATGTTCAATATTTCTTTTACAATCTTAGTCTATTAATTGATTGAAACACTTATGAATATCGTTGAAAAACAATCTCATGTGTTAGAATTGTGTTTTCGTATGTTCTAAGGTCTATTAATTGATTCAAACACCTAGGATACATACACCCTTGAAAAACCATTTCATGTGTTCAAATTGTATTTTGATATGTTTAATACTTCTTTTACAACCCAAGGTCTATTCATTGATTGAAACACTTATGATATCTTTGAAAAACAATTTCACGTGTTAAAATTGTGTTTTGATATGTTTAATACTTATTTCATTTACAATCTAAGGTTTTATAACCTAGGAAACTATAAGAAACTGAATGTTCTGTGTAATAATAGTTTATTAAAAGTATCTTAACTATTGAAAACAAGCGTATTACTTAACCAAATGTTTGCAACTTGTTCTTTTCTTTTCGCTATTAATTGATTGAAAACACTTATGATATCTTTGAAAACCAATTCCATGTGTTCAAATTGTGTTTTGATATGTTCAATATTTCTTTTACAATCTTAGTCTATTAATTGATTGAAACACTTATGAATATCGTTGAAAAACAATCTCATGTGTTAGAATTGTGTTTTCGTATGTTCTAAGGTCTATTAATTGATTCAAACACCTAGGATACATACACCCTTGAAAAACCATTTCATGTGTTCAAATTGTATTTTGATATGTTTAATACTTCTTTTACAACCCAAGGTCTATTCATTGATTGAAACACTTATGATATCTTTGAAAAACAATTTCACGTGTTAAAATTGTGTTTTGATATGTTTAATACTTATTTCATTTACAATCTAAGGTTTTATAACCTAGGAAACTATAAGAAACTGAATGTTCTGTGTAATAATAGTTTATTAAAAGTATCTTAACTATTGAAAACAAGCGTATTACTTAACCAAATGTTTGCAACTTGTTCTTTTCTTTTCGCTATTAATTGATTGAAAACACTTATGATATCTTTGAAAACCAATTCCATGTGTTCAAATTGTGTTTTGATATGTTCAATATTTCTTTTACAATCTTAGTCTATTAATTGATTGAAACACTTATGAATATCGTTGAAAAACAATCTCATGTGTTAGAATTGTGTTTTCGTATGTTCTAAGGTCTATTAATTGATTCAAACACCTAGGATACATACACCCTTGAAAAACCATTTCATGTGTTCAAATTGTATTTTGATATGTTTAATACTTCTTTTACAACCCAAGGTCTATTCATTGATTGAAACACTTATGATATCTTTGAAAAACAATTTCACGTGTTAAAATTGTGTTTTGATATGTTTAATACTTATTTCATTTACAATCTAAGGTTTTATAACCTAGGAAACTATAAGAAACTGAATGTTCTGTGTAATAATAGTTTATTAAAAGTATCTTAACTATTGAAAACAAGCGTATTACTTAACCAAATGTTTGCAACTTGTTCTTTTCTTTTCGCTATTAATTGATTGAAAACACTTATGATATCTTTGAAAACCAATTCCATGTGTTCAAATTGTGTTTTGATATGTTCAATATTTCTTTTACAATCTTAGTCTATTAATTGATTGAAACACTTATGAATATCGTTGAAAAACAATCTCATGTGTTAGAATTGTGTTTTCGTATGTTCTAAGGTCTATTAATTGATTCAAACACCTAGGATACATACACCCTTGAAAAACCATTTCATGTGTTCAAATTGTATTTTGATATGTTTAATACTTCTTTTACAACCCAAGGTCTATTCATTGATTGAAACACTTATGATATCTTTGAAAAACAATTTCACGTGTTAAAATTGTGTTTTGATATGTTTAATACTTATTTCATTTACAATCTAAGGTTTTATAACCTAGGAAACTATAAGAAACTGAATGTTCTGTGTAATAATAGTTTATTAAAAGTATCTTAACTATTGAAAACAAGCGTATTACTTAACCAAATGTTTGCAACTTGTTCTTTTCTTTTCGCTATTAATTGATTGAAAACACTTATGATATCTTTGAAAACCAATTCCATGTGTTCAAATTGTGTTTTGATATGTTCAATATTTCTTTTACAATCTTAGTCTATTAATTGATTGAAACACTTATGAATATCGTTGAAAAACAATCTCATGTGTTAGAATTGTGTTTTCGTATGTTCTAAGGTCTATTAATTGATTCAAACACCTAGGATACATACACCCTTGAAAAACCATTTCATGTGTTCAAATTGTATTTTGATATGTTTAATACTTCTTTTACAACCCAAGGTCTATTCATTGATTGAAACACTTATGATATCTTTGAAAAACAATTTCACGTGTTAAAATTGTGTTTTGATATGTTTAATACTTATTTCATTTACAATCTAAGGTTTTATAACCTAGGAAACTATAAGAAACTGAATGTTCTGTGTAATAATAGTTTATTAAAAGTATCTTAACTATTGAAAACAAGCGTATTACTTAACCAAATGTTTGCAACTTGTTCTTTTCTTTTCGCTATTAATTGATTGAAAACACTTATGATATCTTTGAAAACCAATTCCATGTGTTCAAATTGTGTTTTGATATGTTCAATATTTCTTTTACAATCTTAGTCTATTAATTGATTGAAACACTTATGAATATCGTTGAAAAACAATCTCATGTGTTAGAATTGTGTTTTCGTATGTTCTAAGGTCTATTAATTGATTCAAACACCTAGGATACATACACCCTTGAAAAACCATTTCATGTGTTCAAATTGTATTTTGATATGTTTAATACTTCTTTTACAACCCAAGGTCTATTCATTGATTGAAACACTTATGATATCTTTGAAAAACAATTTCACGTGTTAAAATTGTGTTTTGATATGTTTAATACTTATTTCATTTACAATCTAAGGTTTTATAACCTAGGAAACTATAAGAAACTGAATGTTCTGTGTAATAATAGTTTATTAAAAGTATCTTAACTATTGAAAACAAGCGTATTACTTAACCAAATGTTTGCAACTTGTTCTTTTCTTTTCGCTATTAATTGATTGAAAACACTTATGATATCTTTGAAAACCAATTCCATGTGTTCAAATTGTGTTTTGATATGTTCAATATTTCTTTTACAATCTTAGTCTATTAATTGATTGAAACACTTATGAATATCGTTGAAAAACAATCTCATGTGTTAGAATTGTGTTTTCGTATGTTCTAAGGTCTATTAATTGATTCAAACACCTAGGATACATACACCCTTGAAAAACCATTTCATGTGTTCAAATTGTATTTTGATATGTTTAATACTTCTTTTACAACCCAAGGTCTATTCATTGATTGAAACACTTATGATATCTTTGAAAAACAATTTCACGTGTTAAAATTGTGTTTTGATATGTTTAATACTTATTTCATTTACAATCTAAGGTTTTATAACCTAGGAAACTATAAGAAACTGAATGTTCTGTGTAATAATAGTTTATTAAAAGTATCTTAACTATTGAAAACAAGCGTATTACTTAACCAAATGTTTGCAACTTGTTCTTTTCTTTTCGCTATTAATTGATTGAAAACACTTATGATATCTTTGAAAACCAATTCCATGTGTTCAAATTGTGTTTTGATATGTTCAATATTTCTTTTACAATCTTAGTCTATTAATTGATTGAAACACTTATGAATATCGTTGAAAAACAATCTCATGTGTTAGAATTGTGTTTTCGTATGTTCTAAGGTCTATTAATTGATTCAAACACCTAGGATACATACACCCTTGAAAAACCATTTCATGTGTTCAAATTGTATTTTGATATGTTTAATACTTCTTTTACAACCCAAGGTCTATTCATTGATTGAAACACTTATGATATCTTTGAAAAACAATTTCACGTGTTAAAATTGTGTTTTGATATGTTTAATACTTATTTCATTTACAATCTAAGGTTTTATAACCTAGGAAACTATAAGAAACTGAATGTTCTGTGTAATAATAGTTTATTAAAAGTATCTTAACTATTGAAAACAAGCGTATTACTTAACCAAATGTTTGCAACTTGTTCTTTTCTTTTCGCTATTAATTGATTGAAAACACTTATGATATCTTTGAAAACCAATTCCATGTGTTCAAATTGTGTTTTGATATGTTCAATATTTCTTTTACAATCTTAGTCTATTAATTGATTGAAACACTTATGAATATCGTTGAAAAACAATCTCATGTGTTAGAATTGTGTTTTCGTATGTTCTAAGGTCTATTAATTGATTCAAACACCTAGGATACATACACCCTTGAAAAACCATTTCATGTGTTCAAATTGTATTTTGATATGTTTAATACTTCTTTTACAACCCAAGGTCTATTCATTGATTGAAACACTTATGATATCTTTGAAAAACAATTTCACGTGTTAAAATTGTGTTTTGATATGTTTAATACTTATTTCATTTACAATCTAAGGTTTTATAACCTAGGAAACTATAAGAAACTGAATGTTCTGTGTAATAATAGTTTATTAAAAGTATCTTAACTATTGAAAACAAGCGTATTACTTAACCAAATGTTTGCAACTTGTTCTTTTCTTTTCGCTATTAATTGATTGAAAACACTTATGATATCTTTGAAAACCAATTCCATGTGTTCAAATTGTGTTTTGATATGTTCAATATTTCTTTTACAATCTTAGTCTATTAATTGATTGAAACACTTATGAATATCGTTGAAAAACAATCTCATGTGTTAGAATTGTGTTTTCGTATGTTCTAAGGTCTATTAATTGATTCAAACACCTAGGATACATACACCCTTGAAAAACCATTTCATGTGTTCAAATTGTATTTTGATATGTTTAATACTTCTTTTACAACCCAAGGTCTATTCATTGATTGAAACACTTATGATATCTTTGAAAAACAATTTCACGTGTTAAAATTGTGTTTTGATATGTTTAATACTTATTTCATTTACAATCTAAGGTTTTATAACCTAGGAAACTATAAGAAACTGAATGTTCTGTGTAATAATAGTTTATTAAAAGTATCTTAACTATTGAAAACAAGCGTATTACTTAACCAAATGTTTGCAACTTGTTCTTTTCTTTTCGCTATTAATTGATTGAAAACACTTATGATATCTTTGAAAACCAATTCCATGTGTTCAAATTGTGTTTTGATATGTTCAATATTTCTTTTACAATCTTAGTCTATTAATTGATTGAAACACTTATGAATATCGTTGAAAAACAATCTCATGTGTTAGAATTGTGTTTTCGTATGTTCTAAGGTCTATTAATTGATTCAAACACCTAGGATACATACACCCTTGAAAAACCATTTCATGTGTTCAAATTGTATTTTGATATGTTTAATACTTCTTTTACAACCCAAGGTCTATTCATTGATTGAAACACTTATGATATCTTTGAAAAACAATTTCACGTGTTAAAATTGTGTTTTGATATGTTTAATACTTATTTCATTTACAATCTAAGGTTTTATAACCTAGGAAACTATAAGAAACTGAATGTTCTGTGTAATAATAGTTTATTAAAAGTATCTTAACTATTGAAAACAAGCGTATTACTTAACCAAATGTTTGCAACTTGTTCTTTTCTTTTCGCTATTAATTGATTGAAAACACTTATGATATCTTTGAAAACCAATTCCATGTGTTCAAATTGTGTTTTGATATGTTCAATATTTCTTTTACAATCTTAGTCTATTAATTGATTGAAACACTTATGAATATCGTTGAAAAACAATCTCATGTGTTAGAATTGTGTTTTCGTATGTTCTAAGGTCTATTAATTGATTCAAACACCTAGGATACATACACCCTTGAAAAACCATTTCATGTGTTCAAATTGTATTTTGATATGTTTAATACTTCTTTTACAACCCAAGGTCTATTCATTGATTGAAACACTTATGATATCTTTGAAAAACAATTTCACGTGTTAAAATTGTGTTTTGATATGTTTAATACTTATTTCATTTACAATCTAAGGTTTTATAACCTAGGAAACTATAAGAAACTGAATGTTCTGTGTAATAATAGTTTATTAAAAGTATCTTAACTATTGAAAACAAGCGTATTACTTAACCAAATGTTTGCAACTTGTTCTTTTCTTTTCGCTATTAATTGATTGAAAACACTTATGATATCTTTGAAAACCAATTCCATGTGTTCAAATTGTGTTTTGATATGTTCAATATTTCTTTTACAATCTTAGTCTATTAATTGATTGAAACACTTATGAATATCGTTGAAAAACAATCTCATGTGTTAGAATTGTGTTTTCGTATGTTCTAAGGTCTATTAATTGATTCAAACACCTAGGATACATACACCCTTGAAAAACCATTTCATGTGTTCAAATTGTATTTTGATATGTTTAATACTTCTTTTACAACCCAAGGTCTATTCATTGATTGAAACACTTATGATATCTTTGAAAAACAATTTCACGTGTTAAAATTGTGTTTTGATATGTTTAATACTTATTTCATTTACAATCTAAGGTTTTATAACCTAGGAAACTATAAGAAACTGAATGTTCTGTGTAATAATAGTTTATTAAAAGTATCTTAACTATTGAAAACAAGCGTATTACTTAACCAAATGTTTGCAACTTGTTCTTTTCTTTTCGCTATTAATTGATTGAAAACACTTATGATATCTTTGAAAACCAATTCCATGTGTTCAAATTGTGTTTTGATATGTTCAATATTTCTTTTACAATCTTAGTCTATTAATTGATTGAAACACTTATGAATATCGTTGAAAAACAATCTCATGTGTTAGAATTGTGTTTTCGTATGTTCTAAGGTCTATTAATTGATTCAAACACCTAGGATACATACACCCTTGAAAAACCATTTCATGTGTTCAAATTGTATTTTGATATGTTTAATACTTCTTTTACAACCCAAGGTCTATTCATTGATTGAAACACTTATGATATCTTTGAAAAACAATTTCACGTGTTAAAATTGTGTTTTGATATGTTTAATACTTATTTCATTTACAATCTAAGGTTTTATAACCTAGGAAACTATAAGAAACTGAATGTTCTGTGTAATAATAGTTTATTAAAAGTATCTTAACTATTGAAAACAAGCGTATTACTTAACCAAATGTTTGCAACTTGTTCTTTTCTTTTCGCTATTAATTGATTGAAAACACTTATGATATCTTTGAAAACCAATTCCATGTGTTCAAATTGTGTTTTGATATGTTCAATATTTCTTTTACAATCTTAGTCTATTAATTGATTGAAACACTTATGAATATCGTTGAAAAACAATCTCATGTGTTAGAATTGTGTTTTCGTATGTTCTAAGGTCTATTAATTGATTCAAACACCTAGGATACATACACCCTTGAAAAACCATTTCATGTGTTCAAATTGTATTTTGATATGTTTAATACTTCTTTTACAACCCAAGGTCTATTCATTGATTGAAACACTTATGATATCTTTGAAAAACAATTTCACGTGTTAAAATTGTGTTTTGATATGTTTAATACTTATTTCATTTACAATCTAAGGTTTTATAACCTAGGAAACTATAAGAAACTGAATGTTCTGTGTAATAATAGTTTATTAAAAGTATCTTAACTATTGAAAACAAGCGTATTACTTAACCAAATGTTTGCAACTTGTTCTTTTCTTTTCGCTATTAATTGATTGAAAACACTTATGATATCTTTGAAAACCAATTCCATGTGTTCAAATTGTGTTTTGATATGTTCAATATTTCTTTTACAATCTTAGTCTATTAATTGATTGAAACACTTATGAATATCGTTGAAAAACAATCTCATGTGTTAGAATTGTGTTTTCGTATGTTCTAAGGTCTATTAATTGATTCAAACACCTAGGATACATACACCCTTGAAAAACCATTTCATGTGTTCAAATTGTATTTTGATATGTTTAATACTTCTTTTACAACCCAAGGTCTATTCATTGATTGAAACACTTATGATATCTTTGAAAAACAATTTCACGTGTTAAAATTGTGTTTTGATATGTTTAATACTTATTTCATTTACAATCTAAGGTTTTATAACCTAGGAAACTATAAGAAACTGAATGTTCTGTGTAATAATAGTTTATTAAAAGTATCTTAACTATTGAAAACAAGCGTATTACTTAACCAAATGTTTGCAACTTGTTCTTTTCTTTTCGCTATTAATTGATTGAAAACACTTATGATATCTTTGAAAACCAATTCCATGTGTTCAAATTGTGTTTTGATATGTTCAATATTTCTTTTACAATCTTAGTCTATTAATTGATTGAAACACTTATGAATATCGTTGAAAAACAATCTCATGTGTTAGAATTGTGTTTTCGTATGTTCTAAGGTCTATTAATTGATTCAAACACCTAGGATACATACACCCTTGAAAAACCATTTCATGTGTTCAAATTGTATTTTGATATGTTTAATACTTCTTTTACAACTCAAGGTCTATTCATTGATTGAAACACTTATGATATCTTTGAAAAACAATTTCACGTGTTAAAATTGTGTTTTGATATGTTTAATACTTATTTCATTTACAATCTAAGGTTTTATAACCTAGGAAACTATAAGAAACTGAATGTTCTGTGTAATAATAGTTTATTAAAAGTATCTTAACTATTGAAAACAAGCGTATTACTTAACCAAATGTTTGCAACTTGTTCTTTTCTTTTCGCTATTAATTGATTGAAAACACTTATGATATCTTTGAAAACCAATTCCATGTGTTCAAATTGTGTTTTGATATGTTCAATATTTCTTTTACAATCTTAGTCTATTAATTGATTGAAACACTTATGAATATCGTTGAAAAACAATCTCATGTGTTAGAATTGTGTTTTCGTATGTTCTAAGGTCTATTAATTGATTCAAACACCTAGGATACATACACCCTTGAAAAACCATTTCATGTGTTCAAATTGTATTTTGATATGTTTAATACTTCTTTTACAACCCAAGGTCTATTCATTGATTGAAACACTTATGATATCTTTGAAAAACAATTTCACGTGTTAAAATTGTGTTTTGATATGTTTAATACTTATTTCATTTACAATCTAAGGTTTTATAACCTAGGAAACTATAAGAAACTGAATGTTCTGTGTAATAATAGTTTATTAAAAGTATCTTAACTATTGAAAACAAGCGTATTACTTAACCAAATGTTTGCAACTTGTTCTTTTCTTTTCGCTATTAATTGATTGAAAACACTTATGATATCTTTGAAAACCAATTCCATGTGTTCAAATTGTGTTTTGATATGTTCAATATTTCTTTTACAATCTTAGTCTATTAATTGATTGAAACACTTATGAATATCGTTGAAAAACAATCTCATGTGTTAGAATTGTGTTTTCGTATGTTCTAAGGTCTATTAATTGATTCAAACACCTAGGATACATACACCCTTGAAAAACCATTTCATGTGTTCAAATTGTATTTTGATATGTTTAATACTTCTTTTACAACCCAAGGTCTATTCATTGATTGAAACACTTATGATATCTTTGAAAAACAATTTCACGTGTTAAAATTGTGTTTTGATATGTTTAATACTTATTTCATTTACAATCTAAGGTTTTATAACCTAGGAAACTATAAGAAACTGAATGTTCTGTGTAATAATAGTTTATTAAAAGTATCTTAACTATTGAAAACAAGCGTATTACTTAACCAAATGTTTGCAACTTGTTCTTTTCTTTTCGCTATTAATTGATTGAAAACACTTATGATATCTTTGAAAACCAATTCCATGTGTTCAAATTGTGTTTTGATATGTTCAATATTTCTTTTACAATCTTAGTCTATTAATTGATTGAAACACTTATGAATATCGTTGAAAAACAATCTCATGTGTTAGAATTGTGTTTTCGTATGTTCTAAGGTCTATTAATTGATTCAAACACCTAGGATACACCCTTGAAAAACCATTTCATGTGTTCAAATTGTATTTTGATATGTATAATACTTCTTTTACAACCCAAGGTCTATTCATTGATTGAAACACTTATGATATCTTTGAAAAACAATTTCACGTGTTAAAATTGTGTTTTGATATGTTTAATACTTATTTCATTTACAATCTAAGGTTTTATAACCTAGGAAACTATAAGAAACTGAATGTTCTGTGTAATAATAGTTTATTAAAAGTATCTTAACTATTGAAAACAAGCGTATTACTTAACCAAATGTTTGCAACTTGTTCTTTTCTTTTCGCTATTAATTGATTGAAAACACTTATGATATCTTTGAAAACCAATTCCATGTGTTCAAATTGTGTTTTGATATGTTCAATATTTCTTTTACAATCTTAGTCTATTAATTGATTGAAACACTTATGAATATCGTTGAAAAACAATCTCATGTGTTAGAATTGTGTTTTCGTATGTTCTAAGGTCTATTAATTGATTCAAACACCTAGGATACACCCTTGAAAAACCATTTCATGTGTTCAAATTGTATTTTGATATGTTTAATACTTCTTTTACAACCCAAGGTCTATTCATTGATTGAAACACTTATGATATCTTTGAAAAACAATTTCACGTGTTAAAATTGTGTTTTGATATGTTTAATACTTATTTCATTTACAATCTAAGGTTTTATAACCTAGGAAACTATAAGAAACTGAATGTTCTGTGTAATAATAGTTTATTAAAAGTATCTTAACTATTGAAAACAAGCGTATTACTTAACCAAATGTTTGCAACTTGTTCTTTTCTTTTCGCTATTAATTGATTGAAAACACTTATGATATCTTTGAAAACCAATTCCATGTGTTCAAATTGTGTTTTGATATGTTCAATATTTCTTTTACAATCTTAGTCTATTAATTGATTGAAACACTTATGAATATCGTTGAAAAACAATCTCATGTGTTAGAATTGTGTTTTCGTATGTTCTAAGGTCTATTAATTGATTCAAACACCTAGGATACACCCTTGAAAAACCATTTCATGTGTTCAAATTGTATTTTGATATGTTTAATACTTCTTTTACAACCCAAGGTCTATTCATTGATTGAAACACTTATGATATCTTTGAAAAACAATTTCACGTGTTAAAATTGTGTTTTGATATGTTTAATACTTATTTCATTTACAATCTAAGGTTTTATAACCTAGGAAACTATAAGAAACTGAATGTTCTGTGTAATAATAGTTTATTAAAAGTATCTTAACTATTGAAAACAAGCGTATTACTTAACCAAATGTTTGCAACTTGTTCTTTTCTTTTCGCTATTAATTGATTGAAAACACTTATGATATCTTTGAAAACCAATTCCATGTGTTCAAATTGTGTTTTGATATGTTCAATATTTCTTTTACAATCTTAGTCTATTAATTGATTGAAACACTTATGAATATCGTTGAAAAACAATCTCATGTGTTAGAATTGTGTTTTCGTATGTTCTAAGGTCTATTAATTGATTCAAACACCTAGGATACACCCTTGAAAAACCATTTCATGTGTTCAAATTGTATTTTGATATGTTTAATACTTCTTTTACAACCCAAGGTCTATTCATTGATTGAAACACTTATGATATCTTTGAAAAACAATTTCACGTGTTAAAATTGTGTTTTGATATGTTTAATACTTCTTTCATTTACAATCTAAGGTTTTATAACCTAGGAAACTATAAGAAAGTGAATGTTCTGTGTAATAATAGTTTATTAAAAGTATCTTAACTATTGAAAACAAGCGTATTACTTAACTAAATGTTTTCGCTATTAATTGATTGAAAACACTTATGATATCTTTGAAAACCAATTCCATGTGTTCAAATTGTGTTTTGATATGTTCAATATTTCTTTTAAAATCTTAGTGATGGAGGAGGGCCCAAGCTCACCACACGATGAAAGCCAAGCCTCCAAGACTAGACGGTCTAGCCTATGATGAGGAGCGTCTAGACTCAAAAAGGAGCGTCTAGCCCATGAAGAGGAGCGTCTAGGCCATTATGAGGAGCGGCTACAGAAGTAGCGTCTAGGCCATGATGAGGATTCCTTCTAGACCGTCTAGCTTCACATACACATGGGTCAAAGCTACGGTTTTGGGAAGAGAAGACCTTTTTGTAATTGTTACATAAAGGCCCATTAGGGGTGCTTAGTAATTAGAGTAGTGTAGAAAGCATTTTTTTGTGTGAACATTCTAGAAAGACCATGGAGGGGGTGAGCATAAAAACTAGACACACCCCTCCCCATGTGCCATGTGCACCCATGTGCTTCACATTTACATTTCATTTGGCTAGCATTAGGGTTGCATTATGGTCCTCCTTAGCCTATAAAAGGAGGAGCCTACACCTTGTATTTTCAAGTTTATTGTGAGTAAAGTTATGCTGCCCATTTGTGCTCAACTTTGCTTCTCCCTAGAATCCTAGGCTCTAAACTTCAATTCCTTCATCTTTTCCCTTGAGCTGGCCGAACCACTCAATACCCATACTTATC